>NC_057805.1:316422894-316437331 GCF_018294505.1 Triticum aestivum
TGAACAGTACCCCGATCGATCGAGCCGGTTGGGACTGGATGAACATGACCCCGTGGAGGGCTGGATGAACAGGACCACCCCGTGGAGGGCAGGATGAACAGTAGACGATGGAGGGCAGGATGAACAGTAGCCCGTGGAGGGGTGGTTCAACAGGAGCCCGTGGAGAGGGCTGGTTGAACAGTAGCCGGTGGAGTAGCACGCGGTGGAGGCTGGATGAACAGGAGCCCATGGATGAACAGTCGCAGGTGGAGGCTGGAGGAGGTCGACGATGGATGAACAGTAGCCCGTGGAGGCTGGAGGGGGTCGACGGTGGAGATGAACAGTATCCCGTGGAGCCCCATTTTGCGGTACGCCACACCCCTCTCGATGAACAGGACCCCCGTTTCGACCGTAGCGCTCCAACACAAGTCCGTTTCCTCCGTTTGCGGTACGCCACACCCCTCCCGATCAACAGGACCCCATTTCGACCATAGGAGGTCCATTTCCTCCGTTTTGCGGTACGCGAGACCCCTCCCGATGAACAGGATCCCGTTTCGAACGTGGCCGGTCGAACACAAGGCCGTTTCCTCCGTTCTGCGGTACGCCATGCCTCATTTCCATCGGCTGTTCCGTCCAAGCCTCCGTTGATAAAGCACTCCGTCCCCGTCAACTTAGTAGGCCCACTAGTCAGCCTCCCACCAAGGTGGGTCCCAACTAGCAGGGGGCGTATTCATTTTTTTGCGTAATAAGGAGGCACTTCCTTGCGTGCGAAGATATAGCTGGTGGGTCCGACCTGTCAGTGGCGGGAACGTTTTTTTCACGAAATACAGAGGCCCTTCCGGTGGGTCCCAGCTGTCAGGTGGAGGAATCATTATTTTGCACGTAATAAGGAGGCATTTCCTTGCGTGCGGCCGTGGACCCAGCTGTCAGCCTCTCCAGGCACAGTCTACTTCCGATAGTGTCGTTCGTTGACCACTTCGCGCCGAGCGCATCCAAGGTGGTGGACGACGGCGAGGCCCCGGACAGCAATGAGCCAGAGATGGGAAGACGCGGGAGTAGAGTCGCAGACGGAGAGGTGTACAAGGGTTAACTGGTTCTGGTGCGGTGTGGTTCGACAGTCGGTGGAGAAGAACAGGAGGTGTGGAGGGGTGGAGGGATGGCCTGGCCAACGGTGGAGTAGCGCTTCACAGCGAAGCGTGCTAAGCAGACCTGCTAGCAGCAGGAGGCGGGAGCAGGTGGTCCCGGCGGTGCTGGAGGAAGAAGACGAGAGATTGAAGATGGATGCCGATCGTTGGATGTAAATCCAACGGCTAACGATGTCAGAATCATTTGTTGACTAAGTTGACAACGACTTGCATTGGCTTCGGCCTATTGGCCCACATTTCAGCCTCCAAAAATGTGGCACGTATTCAACCCATTTTTCCAGAATTTACAGTCTTTTTTTTGCGGGGTAGAATTTACAGTCCATTTGATCTCTTTTTCTTTTGAATTACAGTCCATTAGCTGGGCTGGGTCAACAAATAATGTAGCGTCCATGCGGCCCAATTATGTTTTCCTAAAAAATTACAGGCCATTTGCACTTTCTCGAAATACACGATTTTGCAGGGCTGATTCTAATTATAATGTTGGGGTGGGCGCAGCAATGGTATCAAAAAATAAACAAGGGATGAGCATTTTGTTCTATATATATATTTAAATAATAAGTGATTTATTATTACATTGGTCCTTAAATCTTACCAAGCTTTTGTACACAATCACCAGGATTTTCGTTGCCAAAAAAAATCCAGGATTTTATTGTTAAGAAATTATTTTTATAAGTTAACAAGATGTGGGATATTGTTTTCTTACATATGTAAGTATCTGTTAAATATATGATGACAATAACAATAATATATAATAACATATAAAATAATTTAAATATATATAATATAGTTAGAAGGGAAACATAAGTTGGACCAGGTGTTCCTATTGTTATATAGAAAAATAGAACAGACCTCTGCGTTTTCTTCAAAAAACATACATAAATTGGGCTGCCGATGTTTCAGGAAAAATAAAACCTCAGATGGGAGGTCCATAGGCCGGTTGATACATGACAGCCCTCAAGAAAATACAAACAGCCTTATGGACCTCCCATCCGAGGTCGTGGGCTGCGCATGTTAAAAAAGAAAGCCTAGACGGGGTAGCCCAAAACCCAGCTTATACTTGGTGCCCAGTGATAATAAATGATACCTGCCAGCTCCCCGGCTTCGTTGTGAATTTATCTCCTATAGTAACTACGTTGAAGCACCTAAAAAAGGTAACTATGTTGACAAACCCGTGGGCCCCAACGTCAGTATAGCATTAGGAGGAAGTATTTTTTCGATGAGGCACTTGCTTGCGTACGGCCATAGACTTGGTGGGTCCCGACTGTCCGCCTCTCCACGTACAGTCCTCTCCAGATTCCTCTCGTTTGTTCAGCATGTTCACAACGGCAGACATCGGCATCGCGGCGGGTGCACAAAGGCGTAGGAGGAGATCCAACAACCTGAGGAAGTGCCTTATTAGTAACGAAACAACTGAACTAGCCCAGTGGCCGAGTGACACTACCCGACAGCTGTTCCGCCCGGGTTCGATTCCACCTTTGCGGAGAAAACATCTCCAAATTTTTTGCCTCTGCCTTTATTGACATGTGGGTCCCAATTGTCATCTTCGCACACCACGTCCTACACTTGCCAAAACTTCGTCCCTCGTTTTCTCTGTTTTTCGCACACTCGACATTGTGTGGGTATTTTGAAAATAGCATATCTTTTTGACTGTGCATCATATGAAGATGTGCTATGAATGACTTTTGATCAGCATGATGTTAACTGGCTGGTAGTTCCAGTTTCGACCATGAATAAAACTTCCAGCATGATGTTAACATTGTTTGAAAAGGCCGTGTTAATATAAATGCTCTGCCTCTGAAAGTTGTAGTTTCTTATCTGAAACTGAACTTGGAGTTTCTTCTTTGAGAATCACATTGTCTGCACTTTTATACTCCTATGAAACTACATTTTTTTAAGTGCTAAAAATAGATCTCTAGAATTCATAAAATACTTCATATGCTCAATACTGCAAATCTGAAATTCAAAAGAGATTCATATCTGAAAGTACTCTCAAAATACACAACACAAAACACAATTCACAACCTGCACATACTAACAACCCTAAGCTCCTCCTGACAATTCACAACCTGCCCGAGTATTGGTCTGGGGGGGGGGGAATCCCTCCTATTCCTCGGCAGCAGATAGCCGCCCCGTGAGACGATGTGAACGGCGAGGGAGAGGATGGCGGGGAAGCGTCGTCGGGCCAACTGTTTTCTCCTCTTGCAGTTGGGTTCGGTCGACGAAGACTCCACCGGCTCGCTCTGGCACGTCACCCTCACAAACGGCACCCTGTAGATGCTCAATCCTTCAATCTCTGGTGGATGCTCCATCTGGGATCGATACTCCCACCACCGCTCCCTCACGATCGGATTCGGTGAATCTGTTTGCTCCATGGCCCAGAGGAGCAGCTCTATGTACTCCCACGCGACTCCCTCTGGGAGTATCACCGCCTTTTTGCTCTGTTGCAGATATTTGGCCATGGATGTCGCTGTCGCCGCTAGTTGGTCCTTGTTGTCAAACCAAGACTGTATCTCCAACATCCTAGCTAGCTTCACAGGGTCGCCGTCTGCGATCCTCACGTATCGGTTGTACTCCTCCATCGATCTACTTCTCCATAGCACCTTCACTCGCCGGCGGTGGTTTTTGAATGGAAGAGGAGAGGAGGAGCGCTGGCTTTGGTTTAGAACGGGAGAGGAGCGACGCTGGTTTTGGATTGGAACAGGAGAGGAGGGGCGGTGGTTTTGAAATGGAAAAAGGAGAGGAGCGACGCTGGATTTAGATTGGAACAGGAGAGGAGCGGTGGTGGTTTAAGAGGAGAAGAGCAGAAGAGCGGCGCTGGTCTTGGAAGTATTTTTTTTGTTTTGCGTATTTTGGGTCAAAGTTTGACCACGTACTGTATTTGACAAGCAAAATGTGTATGCATGTCACCAAAAATTGTATCATTTGGTTCGTATCTGAATGTACTTTCAAATTATATTATTTTTGCAATGTATAACATATATTTTATTTGCAAAAATCATGGTCAATTATGACCCAGAATAAAAGGGAGACTAGTTAATGTGGGGTCGCTTTCTTAATTGAAGGGTAAATTTATTTTGATTTTGATCCAGTCACAGCGCGCCGGCCCTCTCGTCCAATCCTAAATCGCTGCCGCACGCTCCTCTCCCTCTTCTCCATTGCAAAACCACCTCCTCTCCTCTCCATCATCTCCATTCCAAAACCACCGTCTCGCCTCTCCCTCTTCTCTATTGCAAGACCACCGTCTCTCCTCCCATCTTCCAAAGCTAGCACCGGACCACTCAGAAGGACATCTATGGAGGGGATGCAGCAGCGAATCTGGCAGATCGCCGGCGGTGACCAGGCAAAGTTAGCCAGGTTGAAGGAGATCCTTACTTGGTTTGACAATGAGTGGGAGATTTCGAGGACGGTGAGGGCCATGTGGAAATGTATGCGAAAGAGCGAGAAGACGGCGATGAGGGCGGCGATGTACTCCTCGGCGGCAGTCACGCCGCAGTCCTTCGAGTTCATCGAGTATCTCCTCTGGGCGATGGAGCAGACAGATTCGCCCGAGGCGAAAGTCAGACGGAGGTGGTGGGCGTACAGGTCGAAGGTTGAGCACCCAGAGGATAACGAATCGACCGAGTACGGTGTGCCGTTCGTGAGGGTGCAGAGCCAGCCGGAGCCACAGGAGTATTCGTTCTCCCACCGCAAGAGGAGGCCGGATGGCGCGATGTCGCTTCCCCGCCGTTCTCCACGGTTCCCTCGACGCTCGCCTCGTTTCAACGGCGTCGGTAGGGTTTAAGGTAAGCTTCGCACTAACCTAATCTTCCATCTGCTCATGCTTACAATCAATGTGACAACTAATAAAAATCATGCTTACAATCAGTCTCCGAGTACTACGCTAATCACCCTAAAATAGCTCTGGACCTTTGGGTCAAAGTTGTGACATTGTGTACAAATAAAGAAAAATAGATTGGTGCTTCTTTCAGAAAAGAGTACACCCCTAGAAAACTGCCAATATAAGCTACTAGTATTTTTTTAAGTCTAAGCTACTAGTATTTGGTTAGAGGATTTGCTGCCGAGAAAGATCCGTCCACAATGAGCGCCACACATCCCACTGATGGTGGTGGATGCCAATGCTTAGATGGAGCAGGGTTGGTGTCGGTAATTTTTAATTGGCACCTCGCACTCTGCATATATGCCGGTTCCATCCGTACATTTGTGCAGTTCCACCAAAATGCAGCTGAATAACCCCGTTTGCATAGATAATGAAAAGGCGTGATTACAATATAGTGGCACTAGTTGATGAAACATACACTAATAAATAGAATAAAATATTACATCATACTGGAAATCGACCCAAGTCTTCCCGGTACACCTTCTGCCAGTGATGAACATCAGTGTACAGCGGTAGTACAAGGAGGGGCCTTGAGACATTCAAATCTCTATTTTTGTGCAGATCAACTAAAATTAAGCATCCCCGTTTGCAAAAACGTTTAAACATTAACAATGGGACTAGTTGATGAAACATACATTAACAAAGAAGCACTTTCTTTATCTACATTGGAAATGAAATGACAGAGAGGACACTCGCTCTATTTTAACTGTATTATTACTTCATTTTATCAGTGACACTAGGGTCGAGCAGGTGGCAAACGAGGTGTACCGTGCGTCGCAAGGATGAAGGCCGGGGGTGCTTAGACTGGGATGCTGAAGCTGGCTCTTTCAGTCCCTCTCTTCCCCCTGATGTTTCTGTGGTAACATTTGGGTTGTAATCCAAACTTGGTCAAGCTGGTGCTGCATCCCCCTACCTGCCTAGCTTATGTGGCGAACTTGTCTCCAGCTAGTACTCAGTCCGTTCTAGTAGTAGTTGCATAACTGCCCGTTTACACTGAGATGTTGTCGGATAATGGTTCTCTATGGTTGGGTTTCTTTAATGAAATCGGAGGGAACCCCCTCTTTCGATATATAAAAAAACAGTGGCACTAGCGGCGCCAAAACATTGCCTCAAATTAATAGTGCCACTAGATTAAGGTGCAAAATAATAACATTACTGCTTTATCATGGCAGTGCCAAAACAGTAGCATAAGAGCAGGATCAACATGCAGGATCTTTGGCAAACGGTCAGACCAAAAAGGAACATACCTCGTGATGGGAACCATATCTACAGTCAACGCCATCATAGAAGGGATGACACCAGTCACCAACATGGATGATTCAATTCATGGGACCTTTTGGTGCAGTTCACCTAAAATGAAGCAATGTCCCATGAGCTAGCAGCTTCTTCTTCTTCTTATTTTAAGAAAAGGGCTCCAACCCCGGTTCCATTTCCATCAGAAAACGAAACCCACAAAGCTTCTTCATTAGTTGCAATAAAATTGAGCAACATCAAGGTTGGTCGTGAAGCTCCTGGAGAGTAGGCGGACCAGGACAGTTGCATCTCTAACGAAAAGAAGCAACTTATCTTAATGGGAAATTTAGCAGGACATGAAAAAAGTGCCATTGATTCATATTACTGGAGGCATTACATTGAAAACAACATTGGTTTAACGTGTCCTTACTTTTAACAGTGCGACTGCTACATTTTACTAGTGGCATTACATAAGAGCGGCTCGGGGCAACAAACATCAGAAGAGGATATCTGGGTTGGTCCCATTTTTGTTCGGTATATAGCCACCTTATACTGTGTGAGGCTAGCAAATCTAGTGCTGGACTTACTCTGTTGACTTGTCCCCCAGTCCCCACTTTCTTTCCTTTTTCAACCAATAGATCGGGTTTATATTGAGTTTGTACTGCGTTCCCTTTATTTCCCTATTAGACCTAGAGACCAGTTGGATAGCCTGTCTCTGCTACTTTTCGCCCCCATTATTCCCTCTTTCTACCAAGTCCTAGATTCAGGTAACAAATCTTCCCCCACCCCACACCCCCTTTCTTCCTTGTTTGAACCATGTACTACTAGATTAGAGTGCATGAACTAGTTTTACCAATAAAAAATTAGGTGGTTTTCGAACAGCCGATCGATCCTATCTACACGAGGGGGCCTGAGAAATAGTAAAAGATACAAATGTAGCAACGTCAGGAGCTCGCGAAGTAGAGCAAGGCCGGTTTCGAAGGAAGTTATACCTGAGGGTCGTCGGGATGTCGCTAGGTGGGCGGCGGGAGGCCGGATCTGCCCACACTACGACAATGAGGAAGAAGGGGTGGGAGGCCCTCCCTCGCCAGCGATGCTTGGGAGAGAACGACAAGGCACGCTGATCGGGACGCGCCGGCAGTGGGTAAGAGCTGTTGCCGAGGACGACCGCATGAACGTTGCACCTTCTCACCTTCCCCGGCGGAGAGGATCCGGCTGGATCTGTGACCAGCGGTGAGTAGAGAGAGAGTGTGTGTGGCCACCGCTGTCGTGTTTAGATCTGGAGAGGACGAAACAGTGTGAAGAGAGCAACACTAGCAAGCAAGCGTGGAGGCTCCTGCCTATATAGTGGAGTACTAGTTTTCTTTTGTCTACGGGCCGGAGCCGGCTTGACCTCGGCAATGACTTTCAAGAAGTCTTCATGCACGTGCCCCGGAGGCGCAGTTGTCGTCATTTTGATCTGAAGCACCGGATTATAACATATAACGCGAAAAAATGCCACATGACATGAAATCATAACCTCACTGCCCAAAGGAGACAACATGAATCCCGACGGACAAACTAGACGAGGATCAAAGCTCAAATTAGAGATAAAATGGTAGAAAAGGGGTCCGTCAATAGATGTCCTAATTAACATAGCCGGCTTGACCTAGATGGCAGCCGAGTAGTCTTCGTGCATGTGCCCCCAATGACTAGCCCAACTCAGTTGTCGCTGTTTAACCCTCGGAGTGATCCAAAGCACATGACACCTAATTTTGCGAGATGGCAAGAAACCTTTTTTTAGATTTCTCACCAAAACTACAGCCCTATACAACACAGCCTGCACGATATGTAGACGATAGCCAATCCAGGCGTGTCTGCTGGAGTCTGGTCACATGGTTGGACGAACTGATCTTCCGTGTCTTGCAGGGATCGTCCAGGTACCAAGGTGGAGTATGTGCTTCTATTAACCCAGCCGACTTGTGGGGCCGGGGAGTGTGCCTATGGTTGGTTCTCAATTGCGGTCCCACATGTGTGTGCAAACGCAATATGACACGCGTTCCATTCGGAGAGCGGCGTGCCAGACCGACCGACCGTCTGGGGTGCGACGTGAACGCGACGGGCGTGCTGTATACTCCGTACATGTGTACCGCAATTTTCTTGAGGCTTTGCTCCATGGCGCAATCCATGGATACAAAATTAGTATACTATACTATTTAAAGTCGAGGGCGGGGCTTTTCCCGCGTGGTAGGCGGGGCAGTTCCGCCTAGTCGGTTTGACAGAGACGTGAGAAGATGAGGGAGTAGGCTGCTGCAAACGTAGGGCTGTGTGATTTGACAGCGAGTTATTGCTGGACAGATGGGGCCCGGTGATTTGACTTGGCATTATCATTTTAACTGCGGCGCTACGACCGGCTTGACTCTCCCGATTCCTGACCACCTCCATACAGGTGCCTCTCCCGATGCTCCACCATGTAGAGGCTGGCTCTTGCTTGAGAGCCCACTCCTCCACTTTTTCCTTGCCTCTTTCCCCCACATATGCAAAAATGCCATGTAAAGCAGGCTTATAGCCCACTATTGTACTTGATCCTACAGGTGCTAAGCCTGCCACATAGGCATAAAGTCTGATGTGGCAAGTTAATTAAGAAGAGAGAGACTAGTTTGGTGACCCCAGGAAGAAACGGTGCTAAGCGCGTGTACCTAGATGAAGCAAACTTAGCAATAAAAAACTAAGCACCGATGCATTGGGGACTTGAGTTGCTAAGCCATTTAATGCCCATAGCACCTCATCTAAGCACCATTTCATTGGAAGAGGTCACTCCTTGGAAAATGCAATAAATACTACGAAGAAAGAGATAGAGAGAAGTAAACAAAAATACTCTTATAGCCAACCTTATAGCTAACCTTGTTGTATGAGTGACTAAGTGATGACTATGTATGACATGCCAACATCAGATAGCCTAACGCACCGTGTTAAATCTCCAAGGGCGCGACCGCGCGAGCGAGGCGACGGTCATGGTAGGCGCGACCATGATACGGGCTGCTGGCATCCCTTGGATCTGAGATCGAACGGTCGCATGCTAAGTTGCTGAAAATTCGCAGAATAACCCTCTAGGATAGGATATTCACCCATAGGTCTAGAATCATGCCATGCGACAGTTCGATCTCAGATCCAAGGGCTCTCAGAAGCCCGTATCATGGGAGAATGGAAAGCTTCGTATCACCTGTAATTTTCCCGACTCTTGACATGACATCGAAAGCCATTTAATCGGGCGTCGAGTAGACATGACTTCTAATTGGGCCCCCATAGTACTGTGCATGAATCCATTTATCCACCAGGCAAGCCACTACCCTGCCATTCACACGCGCCCCCACTCGACATTTTTACAATCGATAAACCGCTCCTAGTCATCCCGTCCTTTCACATTATGGCAGTTCCACTAATCCTAACCCTCCTCCCAAATCCATGGCGTCCCAAATCTCCATGATCGGCGCTGAGTACAAGGTTAGAACCATCACCGGCGATGATTTCAACGTCATCTACACCCGTTCTTCCGCAACGGTGAAAGAATGCCTTGCTTGCTTCAAACGCATGTTCGAAAACTCAAATGATGAGTGGGTCGGTGGGCTAGATGTTGAGTACACCACAGTCTTGGGAAGCGAGAAGAAACTAAAGGAGGTAGAGAAGAAGAAGCCCGCCGTGATCCAGGTTTGCGTGCATGACTTATGCTTGGTCTACCACATATGCCATGCCGACGTTGAGTGCGAGGAATTTAAGAAGTTCCTCAAGGACGGCCGAGTCAAATTCGTTATTGTAGACTTTACGAACGACAAGGAAATCCTGGGTCGGATAGGCCTCGTTGTAGGCGACCCCTTCGACCTCCAGAAGGAAGGGCTGGTGCCCCCCCTTGATCAGCCTTCAATGCTGACCCTGGCAGGAGCCATGGTTCATCCTTCGTACGGTAAACTAGAGAAACCTCCGTACACGTTTCATCGTCATGCATGGCAGTGGAATGTACTAGATATGGACCACATCCACTATGCTGCAATGGATGGCTACCTTGTTTCAATATCTACAAGGGTTGGATGAAGAGCAAGAGCCAAGTGTGCGGTTCAAGCAAAGAAGTATCGCCCAAGAGGAAGAGGGACAAGTACGAAGTCGAGGACGTGGACGAGGACTCCGAGTAAGGTGGCAGTGTCGTTGCTCATGGTGGTTCTAATGCAGTGTCTACCGGATTAGTTGCTTTGTTTAATTTCTGGTGTGCTTAGTTTTATTTGAGGGGTGTGTTGTGCTGAGCCCCCAGCAGAACTATGTTATGTTTCTTCTCGTTATATTTCATACATTTCATCTTTTAGTTGGTATAGTACTACCACTCCTTTCTTGACATTATATACGTACAATATATATGGCCAACATCATATAGCCAGCAATTTAGTTGTCAAAGAATTTCAGGGTGCTTAGTTTTGTCAAAGAATTCCAGGGTGCTTAGTTTTATTTGAGGGGTGTGTTGTGTTGGACACCATTAACTTATCATTGTGAGAATCGTCTTATTTTTGTCATGTAACATGGTCAACGGGGTTTGACGTGAAAATAACAATGTCTAATGGCATTTCTGAGCAAACATCTAACTTAACGATGGCATTTTTTAGATATCTAATTGCATTTTTGAGCAGGCATCTCACGGATCGATGGCATTTTTTGAGTAGTTGTAACTTCTAATGGCAAAACTGAGTAGTGATACACAACTAGTGGCATAAATAATAAGAACCCAAGAATTAAATAGGGCTAATTTCTTTATTTCTTTATACCTTTGTGTGCGAAACAATATACGCTGCCTACCGCCAGATTTTCTTTACAGAGGCAACATAGAACTATATGAGTGCCCTGTTAAATTTTGGAATTATTCCGGGTTCGTTTGGCCTTTTTTATACATTAATTGAGTTTCTGGTCATTTAATGTGCATAATTCAAATTTGAACTACAAGCACATGCTCCCGTGCACCAAAGTTGACTGAAAAATCACATGTGTGTCCTCGGGTGAATTTCTAGGTCCCATGCAAGAAATGGGAATGAAATTCAAACATCTGGGCATCGTGGTTCGGCCGAGAACATTGAGAAGCTTGGTTTTAAAATTCTTGTAAATCTAAAACACGCCTGAAAATTATAAAACTTGGCATGGTGTCATGTCATGGTACTACCATGCTGTGGTAAAAAAATGCAGAATAGGAACAAGTTTTGGTATAAGTTTCTTGCAATCCGGAGCTTCTCTCAAGAAGGCTCGTGGTTCTGAGAGGGAACGTGTCACCTTTGTGTGCATAATTCAAATTTTAAATACAAGCACATGCTCCAGTGCACCAAAGCTGGTTGAAAAATCACATGTGTGTCCTTGGGTAAATTTCTAGGTCCCATGCCAGAAATGGGAATGAAATTCAAACATCCGGGTGTCATGGCTCGGCTGGAAACATTGAGAAACTTGGTTTTTTAATTCCTGTAAATCCGAAACACGCATGAAAATCATGAAACTTGGCTTGGTGCCATAACATGGCACCAACATGTTGTGGTAATTTTGCTGTCCGATTTGCGAAGGCGCACACATTAACAATCAACAAAGTCATTTTGGAACAAGTGCTATCACATTACAATCGGAAACACAAGTATTATTGAAACCGTGGGCGTTCTATTTACCATTTACGTGCCGCCACGCGTCCCCTTTTTTATTAGCTAGGAGGCACCGTGCAGGGTAGCTATTTGAGTACGGGAGGCGTGCGATCAGACCCCTGCGCGTGCTTATCGGGAGGAGAGCCCTTTGACCTCCATCTGCCGTCCACCTATGTCCCAAGGTACCATTAATGGCGCCCGAGCCTCTGTTTAATGGCGTGGCAATGTCTCACTCGACTAAGATTTAAGAGAGAGAAAAGAAAATCTGAAAAGAAAATTTTGCACGGATCTTGATGTAAGATCCAACGGACCTATATATCATCTACTGCGACTTATAGCAAGACTGATGAATATATATAAGGACGACGAGAGTGGACAATAATTGCCTTACATAATTAGGAAGATAATTAAAAAAGCCACATGCGGCTACGCCTGAAATACACAAGGGCAAAAGAAGAAGGAAGACGCATACAACGATTTGGCTCGCTGATCTCTACTTTCTTTATGCGCTGCAGGTCACGGAGACTAGTTCTCGCGGCGGGCGATGATCTCTTTCATCAGTTTCATGTCCTTAATACACTGCTTGGTAGCATCCATGGATTCCTCCACCAGCCTGTTGCGCTCGATGCGGAGCATGACATTCTCGTCCATAAGTTTCTTGATGATGACGCCCGTCCTCTCCAACACGGCAACAGTCTCCTCCTCCTGCTTCGCCCTCAGCAGGTCGTGCTCACCCCGGAGCTTCGCATTGCCCTCCCCGAGTTGCCGGATGACGCCAGTAGCCTCGTCCTGCATCCTCGCCCAGCCGGAGACCTGATCCATCTGGCTATGGACTATCGCATGCATGCGCGTGTAAGAGTCCTCGCCTGCCCGCGAGAAATTTTCCCAGGCCGCCGCGGCGCGGCGGGACCTCCCTGCTGCTTCGGCGCCGCGGCAGGACATCTCTGCTACTTCCGCGGCGTGGCCGGACAAGTCTGCTACATCGACGGCGCGGCGGGACCTCTGTGCTGCTTCGGCGGCGAGGGGGGGGGCCTCTGTGCTGCTACTGCTGCGCGGCTGGACATGTCGGCTGCTTTCGCGGCGAGGCGGGACATATCTCATGCTTCCTCTTCCATGCTCACCTCTCCCTGGTGGAAATCTCGACCCAGAACTCACGCTGGCTATGGCTTGATTGTTTCTTGTGGATGAGGAGTTGAGGAGGAATGTGCAGTCATCTTAGCATAGTAGTATTTATAACTGAGTACAACTAATTCGACAGGAATAGCCTCGTGGCGAGCTATAGACTAGTCTTTTTTCCAGACGCATTACACCTATCTCTCGGGACTTCTCGCACGCACCATCACTGCTCCCTTGGCCGATGCCACCCACATACAATTGTACTCTAAGAAGAGGTGCACACACGCACTCGTCCTCTCTCACACACGCATCTGTAGCTACGAATTGTAGTATTCTCAACCATCCGATTGGCTCTATCATAGGTTTCACGTTGCTCCTTGGCCTTGAGATTGAGATGTTTTAAACGCGGAGGCTAAGATGGAGGCGCGAGGTTTTGGTTAATGTGCGGGCCGCACACGGCACCAACACGACACGAGCTTCGTCTGCCTGGTGCGCATGCAGTCGGGTGAGTTGTCCAAGTATAGACACAACCAGGCCCTCGTTGGTATCCGCGCCTCGACTTTGGCTGGTCATAGTGGAGAGTAACATAGACCAGTTACTAGTCTATGTTACTAGTACCTTCATAGTGGGTAGTGTCATATAGTATATGCATAGTTTTGCTCCATGGCGCAATCCATCGATACTACTACTGTACAAATGTATACTTTTAAAAAGCTAGAGGGCGGGGCAGTCTAGCTTGGTCCTTTTCACGAGAGGCGAGGGCCTTTGTGATTTGACGGCTCATTACTGCTGGAAGGCGGGGCCTTGCGATTTGACTGCTCGTATAAATGTGCCGACGACCTGAGGAGGAGCAAAGAACCGTGCAGTATACTCAAGTTTTCCACTGGAGTACGACGGAGGAGCACAAAACATGGCAGCCTAGTTGTAACACCCCGCATGTAACTTGCCATATTTGTAACTCCGACTCTTGCCATTTCCGGCTATGTGTTTTGTTTTTTCCTCCGTTGTCGGGTTTTTGTCTTTCGTTTTGTATTTTGTCATGTCATGCATTTTCATATCATGTCATCATGTGCATTGCATTCGCATACGTGTTCGTCTCATGCATCCGAGCATTTTCCCCGTTGTCCGTTTTCCAATCCGGCGCTCCTATCTCCTCCGGTGCACCCCTCTTGTTTTCTTTCGTGTGCGTGTGTCAAACTTTCTCGGAATGGACCGAGGCTTGTCAAGTGGTCTTAATATACCACCCGGAGTCTACCGGTCAAGTTTCGTTCCATTCGGAGGTCGTTTGGTACTCCAACGGTTAACCGGGCCTCCGCAATGTCCATTTGAGTATCCAGCAAAAACCCCCTCCAAAACCAGCCCAAAGCCCACCAAACTCTCTTCCATGCTCTAGGTCGTTCGATCACGATCGTGTGGGCGAAAACCGCACCTCATTTGGAGTCTCCTAGCCC
>NC_057805.1:316438002-316446585 GCF_018294505.1 Triticum aestivum
CTCCCTCTGGCGCCGCCCCGCCGGCGACCGGCGCCTGCCCTCCTCCGGCTCGCCGCCTCCTCCCTCCGCCAAAGGCCCCGCCGGCCTCTCTCCTCCTCCCGCCGGTGAGCCTCCCGCCGGAGTCCCGAGCCCGTCGAGGAGCTCCCCGATCTGGATCTCGCTCGGCGCGTTGACTTCTCCCGAAACCCTAGTTTTTTTTCGCCAAGTCCTCATTTATTCTCAGCAAGTGCCTATGTTCCCGATGCCGTAACTTCTTGCATGTAGCTCCGATTCGCGCGTATAATATGTCAAATTGTTCGCCTCATGATGCTCTTCATTTTGTTCAATTGCATCATGTTCATTAGAGGTCATCTTGATGCCCAAATCTTCGTTGGAAGAAGGCTAGTTGCTGTTAATCTCTGGTTCTTATCAGAACTTGGAGATTTGTCATTTTTGTATCATTTAATCTGCGCATCTTTTGAGCATGAGCTCTACATGTGTTTTGAAGTATGACATGCCATCTTTCCAGGGATATAGTCCATGTATTTTTGTGGTCTTTGTGGTGACTAGCACAAGCATGCAAAGTAGGCCCCGTAATATTTCTGATTTCAGGGACTTAGTGATTTCTCTAAGTCCTTGTCTGCTGTAATTTTGTTGCCATGTTAACTTGATGCTAGAGAGAGATCCATGCATATTTTGGAGATGTTCAGTAAGGAAGTTTTGTAGATATAGTTGTAATTGATCCATTCCTGCAATTGTTTGCAATTTTAGAGTACCATAGCATGACTCAATCTTGCTCTACTTTTGCTATAAAATATTTCCGGCAGATTCTTAACATGACATGCATTTTTGCCAAGCTTATTGTAGTTGATGCATATATGCTATGCAATTGTTCTTGCCATGGATAGCTTCATAAACATGCCATCTTGCTGTAGGTATGCTTGGTTTTTCATGCATTGCTCTGTAGTGAGTGCATCAAGCTCACAAAGAGGCCTACATATTAATATTTATGCCATGCTCTGTTTTTCTGCTAAGTCTGAAACCTGATAACGAAACTTGCTATGTTTACATGCTTGCCATCATTTCTTCTGGTCCTTTTTGGCTTATGGTCAGTAAGGGACTTTTGTCATGTGCAGTTAGTAGAACACTACCATGCCTTGTTTTGCTAGGTTAATTTCTGTAGCATGTTGATTTCGTGCTCTGAACATTGCTACCTGATGCTGATTTCTGCCATGTCCAGTTTTTCACTAAGTCTGTGAACCTGTAATCTTTTGCACTTTTGCCATGCTTGTTTGAGCTTGATATGTTATGAACTAGCAGTAGCTCAGTGTTCATCTTTTGTCAAGCATCTCCTGTAGATTACTGCAATGTGCTTTGTTGCTATGTTGGGGTGCTGTAGCATTGTTGCTTGTTGCATTTTAAGTGCTATCTTGCTGTTTATCGCAGATTATTGTCATTCTTGTTTTGCTTGCCATTTGCAAACCGTGCATCCGATTCCGGTGATCTTTATATCGATTTCGACCGAAATCATCTCATCTTTCCAGTGGCATGCTTGGTTTGTCAAGTTACTGCCATGTTCATCATTTTCCTTCCGGAGCACGCATATGCATCGCATATCATAACTTGCATATCATACATGTCTTGCATCATGTTGCTTGCGCATTTCTCGTTGTTGATTGTGGTTCCGTTTATTTGTGTTCTTGTCTTGGGTAGAGCCGGGAGACGAGTTCGTGAACGAGGAACCTGTCGAGTACACTTACGAGGATCAAGCTTTCGACAACTCTGAGAATCTTGCAGGCAAGATGACCACCCCTCGAAATCACTTCTATCTTTGCTATGCTAGTTGTTCGCTCTATTGCCATGCTCCGCTACCTATCTCTTGCTATATCATGTCTCCTATTTTAGCCATGTCAGCCCCTAACCATCCTTTCCTAGCAAACCGTTGTTTGGCTATGTTACCGCTTTTGCTCAGCCCCTCTTATAGCGTTGCTAGTTGCAGGTGAAGTTGAAGTTTGTTCCATGTCGGAACATGGATATGTTGGGATATCACTATATCTCTTATTTAATTAATGCATCTATATATTTTTGGTAAAGGGTGGAAGGCTCGGCCTTATGCCTGGTGTTTTGTTCCACTCTTGCCGCCCTAGTTACTGTTATACCGGGATTATGTTCCTTGAGTTTGCGTTCCTTACACGGTCGGGTGATTTATGGGACCCCCTTGACAGTTCGCCTTGAATAAAACTCCTCCAGCATGGCCCAACTTTGGTTTTACTATTTGCCGCCTAAGCCTTTTCCCCCGGGTTTTCGCGAGCCCGAGGGTCATCTTATTTTAACCCCCCCGGGCCAGTGCTCCTTCGAGTGTTGGTCCGAACCGAGCAGCCTGCGGGGCCACCTCGGGGAAACTCGAGGTCTGGTTTTACTCGTAGCTTGACTTATCCGGTGTGCCCTGAGAACGAGATATGTGCAGCTCCGATCGGGATTTGTCGGCACATACGGGCGGCTTTGCTGGTCTTGTTTTACCATTGTCGAGATGTCTTGTAAACCGGGATTCCGAGACTGATCGGGTCTTTCCGGGAGAAGGTTTATCCTTCGTTGACCGTGAGAGCTTATGATGGGCTAAGTTGGGACACCCCTGCAGGGTAATATCTTTCGAAAGCCGTGCCCGCGGTTATGAGGCAGATGGGAATTTGTTAATGTCCGGTTTTAGATAACTTGTCACTTGACCCAATTAAAATACACCAAGTGCGTGTGTAGCCGTGATGGTCTCTTCTCGGCGGAATCCGGGAAGTGAACACGGTCTGTGTTATGTTTGACGTAAGTAAGTGTTCAGGACCTCTTCTTGGTCATTGCTAGATGACGTCCGTTCCTTTGCTTCTCTTCTCGCTCTCATTTGCGCAAGTTAGACACCATATATGTTTTGCCGCTGTAGCTCCACCTCTTTGCACCTCTTGTCCTACAAGCTTAAATAGTCTTGATCTCGCGGGTGTGAGATTGCTGAGTCCCTGTGACTCACAGATACTTCCAACACCAGTTGCAGGTGCCGATGATGCCAGTGCAGACGATGGCGTCGATCTCAAGTGGGAGTTCGACGAGGAACGTGGTCGTTACTATGTGTCTTTTCCTGATGATCAGTAGTGGAGCCCAGTTGGGACGATCGGGGATCTAGCATTTGGGGTTGTCTTATTTTCATCTGGATTTTGACCGTAGTCGGTCTATATGTTTGTATTTTGGATGCTGTATGATGATATTTATGTATTGTGTGAAGTGGCGATTGTAAGCCAACTCTTTATCCCATTCTTGTTCATTACATGGGATTGTGTGAAGATGACCCTTCTTGCGACAAAACCACTATGCGGTTATGCCTCTAAGTCGTGCCTCGACACGTGGGAGATATAGCCGCATCGTGGGCGTTACACTAGTGCCATATCCTCTACTCTCTACTCTTATTATATATTACTAGCAAGAGGCATTGTTCTATTGGCGATAAAGAATGATCTAATTTGCTAGTCATCTCATTTTTAGCATTGTTCTATTCATGCCTCGCAGAGAAGGTGACACGTGCGGCGAAACACCCGAAGCAAAATAAGAAACACAGGAGCAAAAGAAGAAGGAGGATTATCACCCCAAAAAGAGAAGGAAGACGCACACACAAGTCTGGGGCGCTGCTCTCACTACATGAAGGGTTGCTCGTCGCGGAGTCGTAACTGCTTCTTCATCGCCTCCACGACCTCCATCTCCTTGCGCGTCTCCTCCGCCATCTTCATCATTGTGTCCATGACGCGGGATTTCTCGACGCGAGCCTTCATCATCTGTTACACGGCCGCATTATGTACCTTGACAGCAGTTGGGTGCTTGATGCGGTACTTCGCCAACTCCTCCTTCTGTTCCATGACGAGGGCCTGCAACATCTTCATCGAGGAACTACTATTCTCATGCAGCTTCTTCCAGCCGGCGTTCTCCTCCTTCAGCAGGTCGAGCTCGTGGCAGAGCTTCGCGTTGTCCTCCTGAAGTTGCAGGATTTTGCCGGTCGCCTTCTTCTCCAAGGCAATGCTCTTCTTAAGCAGCATCGCCAAGCCGGCGGTCAACTCCCCTTGCTCATTGAGCTCAGCGGGCATGTCGTCGAGGCTCTCCTTCAGCAGCTCCACCAAGCCGTGGATGAACTCCTTCTACTTATTGAGGTGCTTATTGAGATGATCGGGCATGCCGTCGAGGGATAACGACTCCAGCGCCGCCAGCTCGGCATGTTCGCCTCTTTGTCTAGGGCGCTCCTGGGAGCCATCGCCTGCCCGTGAGAGATCTTTCGAGGTCTCTGCGTGGCGGCGAGCCCTCTTTTTTTTCCGCAGCCTTGGTTGCCGGTCCCTTGTTACGAGTAGTTCTCGACCTAGAGCTCTGCATAATGGCCATGGCAAGGACGGACAAAGAAGCAAGACTTATGAGGAGGAAGGTAGAGTAATTTTCGGTTATGTAGTTCCCCTTTTTATAGCCTAAGTACTAGCACTAGTACTAAAACCTGCATAGTGGGAACACGTTCAGGTTTGGTACGTACTGGTAGGTGTGAGCAGGCTTGCACTTAATTGTAGCACTAGTACTTTTGAATGTGATGGGAACAAGGTAAAGTTTAATTGATGGTTTTTGGTTTCGAGGCCCGAAACGGCTCCCGATGAGTTTAGTGGAACATAAATTTCAAGTAGACTGCACTGCTCAGATGCGTAAATAGTATGTTACTGTCAAAAATTGGCACAAAATACGAAGGAGACCAATGGAAGTACTACTAGCAACCCATGATTTAACTACTCGCATGCGCGCAGTGGAGTAGTAATGTCTTTCTTCCGCCCTGACGTCCACTCAATTTGCATGCGCCGTATTAATTGACCATCAATGAACTGAAGGACTTTACACGCGTCAAATTATCACATGGGGTGGATCTTGGTACAAAATTGCGTCCGCCCGTGTACCCACGTGTGCGTGCGAGGGAATGAGTGCGTGCGTGGAGTGCGTGCACATCTTCGCTTCATGCATGTACCGCCAGTGCGGCTCAGGGAGGACGAATACATTCTTATGGAACCAGCAGCACGTCACTGTGATCAATCCACACAAGGATGTCGCGACAACGCCTCCACATGTGCCACGTGCCCACGTGGCTTCATGAACTGTAAGAGAGACTGTGTAGCGTGCCATTGTGTTCTGCACATACTCGAAGTACTAGTAAGGTACACGTGCATTGCACGCGTCAGATTTTGCAACCAAATTATGAATAAATACCACACTGTAGCATGTAAGCTCTGAGTCATATATGCCTGATGTAGACCTTCGTTTAATTCTTATAGTTCATCTCATTCAAAATCAATTAGTTTTTATAAAAAACCTAGGGCCTCTTTGATTCGTAGGATTTCCAAAACGCGGGAATAGGAAGAACATGGGATTAGAGTGGAATGTCGTCTTGAATCCTACAGGATGGTACGAGTGTTTGATTGTGCATAGAAAAAACGCAGAATTCTTTCAAAGAGGTTTGAGTGGATGGGATGTTTCCTATGAAATCTAGTGCAAATGAATCATATGGAAAAATTCCTATGGTTTACAATCCTACGAATCAAACAACCAAGATAGGAAAAATTCCTAAGGATTAGAATCCTCCAAAATTCCTTCGAGAATCCTTTAAATCAAAGAAGCCCTTAATCTACTTTATGATTCATGGAATTGTGCGTTGTAAAGCATGAAGTACAAACAAAGAATGGCAATTCAACTAGAAAAAAGGTTTGGGCAGTTACGATACGGAAGATTCTAGAACAAAGGAGAACCACTGTTGTTTTGAGATTTGTGCATTATGCTTAAGTTCAACCATGGAGTCTGCTAGATTGTACATGTGGCAAAATCCGGTGGGGGGCTAGAAGATGGTGGGAGGGGCCGAGTGGAGGGAGACTATGAAGGAGTGCACAACTGCGAGATCGATATTTAGAGAGAGGGGGCGAGAACGTGCGCTGTTGCGCGCAGTGGCGGAGCCATGAAAAATGTCCCATGAGCTAGGGGGCCAAGCATTGCTAATCCTTTACGAGGAGGGCCAATTCATCAACTTAAACCATTTTTACCAGCAATTGTCTAATGATCACATTCATATTAGCCTCGATATATAGTGATGTTAGGGGGGGCAGGGCCCTTGCTGCCCCCTGTCTTGGCCATTGTGTGCGCGTCTGAGAGATGAAGCGGAAGGCATGGATGATGAGAGGGGGGCGTTGGATATATAATTAATGTGGGTGTATTAGCTATATATGTAATCCTATATAGAGAGGTATAGATTGATCGATGTGGACGTGGGAAAGAGGGTGAGACCTCACTAGATATATAGATTGATCGGTTTATGTGGAAAACTATGAAATACCTAGCTATACACACACACACACACACACACACATAGAGGAACATCGATCGTTGCGCATGCACATCAGAGATAAAGAATGCCCGATATGATGGAGAGGGGGATGTGTGTGTGTGTGCCTTCATGGGAGACCGACCTGAAGAAAAATATTGCATGTGTGTGATGGATAATGCCGACTGGTAGTGTGTGTGCATGCATGCACGAGAGAAAGTTAGTGGTACAATTATAAAGAGAAGACCAATGTGTGGGTGTCAAAGACTAGGTGAGGTCATAATCAATGTAAAGTTGACTTCAAATATTTGAATAAGAGATCATGATGTTTGAAACCCATGCATGCATGAATATAACGGAGATCTACGCGGTGTGGTTTGGAAACGAGCATGTTGCAATGTATACACATTGAACAAGGTCAGATTGGTTTGAATTTGAGATACCGATGGCAGACATCGTTTGGCCACATTGCATCCCTGCATGGACAAACTATTCTAATTGGAGATGATGGGTGGCTTTCGCATAACATATCTATATCTATACCCCTATATATATATATTATATTTTATATTTTTTATATAGTGTGCGAACAACTTTAACTTTGAAAGATGGTCGTTGGATGAGGCCAATCCGATGGTGCAGAGCTGGCAAATTTGAGCACTACTGGCCGTTGGATATCATCTAGATTCCACTAGATTTTGCCACATGTACAATCTAGAAGACTCTATGGTTGAACTTAAGCATAATGCACAAACCTCAAAACACAAGCACTTCTTCTTTGTTCTAGAATCTTCCGTATCAGAATTGCCTAAATGTTTTTCTACATGATTTGTTTTTACTTTATGCCTTACAATGCACAATTCCATGAATCTTAAAATAGATTAGCTTTCTTATAAAAACTAGATGATTTTGAATGAAATGAACTATAAGAATTAAATGAACATCTACATCATGCATATATGACTCAAAGCTTACGCGCTATAATGTGGTATTTATTTGCCAAATCTCATGCGTGTAATGCACGTGTACCTTACTAGTCTAAATGGTGTCTGTGTGTTGTGCGTGTTAAACACATTGTACATAGTATATCATACTAGTCTAAATTGTCTTTTTTCTTTTGGGTACACGTTAAGCTTGTTCTCCCGAAATTTCAAGCCGCGCCTTGTTATGCCGAAATTTCAAGCTAGCGTCTCTGTCTATCGTGCTGCTAAACTCCCGCCTCTTCAACCCGCGCCTTGTTAGCCCGAAATATTTAAGATATATCTTTGTCTCGTTGTGCTCCGACAAGCCCCTCCATCTCAACCCGCGCCTTGCTATTCCAAAATTACAATGCGCGCGAAAACTCCCACCTCCTGTGAAATCCCGACACGCGAAATGCCCGTGATACCCCTGAACCGAAAGAACCGCCTCAAATCGATGGGGGTACTTTCGTAACTTACCCCACATTTTGGACAAGCGCGTCCCTAAGCCATGGTTCCCCACTCCCATCCCATCCGCCCACCCATTCGTACACCGAGGCCGGGAAAACCCGCGAAGCCCCACACCCTCCTCCGTCCGCCACCCAGCCGGAGCCTCTTCCCCGACGACGTCGTCCACAGCAACACCTCGACGTCCCTCATCCACCATACCGGATGAGGATCCGTCGTCGATCTCGTCGTCCTGCCGGTTCAGCCACCCCGTCCTCCACCTCCAAGGAGCTGCCCCGATGTTCCCCTCGTCTTTCGCGCCACCTCCATTCCCACACCGCCGTCTTCACCTACACCACCGGAAGAGCATCAGCATCACTGTTTCCTCGGATGAAGCTGCGGCCTAATCGGCGCCACCAAAGAGGTTGTACACTAATTGCCGCATTTTCTTCTTGATTCGATCTCATGGTGCTGCCGGCGCTCGGTCCCGAGCCGACATGGCACGGCTCCATCCACCGCGGCGTCACCGGCCACTTCCTCCACGACGTCGCTCCCTCGGCGGCGACGTCCACATCAGTAGGAGCTGCTGCTGCTTTAGCTCTCGCTCGCGCTGCTGCTCTGCTCTTGCTCTCGGTCCCCTGCCTGGTCTGCTCTTGTTGTAGCTCGCGCTGCTGCTATAGCTCTTGCTTGCGATGCTGCTCTGATTTAGCTACGCTTCAGTTGACTGAAACGAATTTTGGGTCAGTCGATTTTCAGGGGGTGGGGGGCTCGCCGGAGTTAAGGAAGAACCAGCCGCAGCGGGGAGGGGGGCTCGCTGGAGAAGTACCCCACTGT
>NC_057805.1:316446995-316453542 GCF_018294505.1 Triticum aestivum
TAGGGTTCAGGGTGGGGGCGGGGTCGCCGACGGTGGTGGGGCGGTGGCGTGGGGATCGCCGGAGAAAAAGCTCGGCACGGGGGGGCCTAGAGGGATGGCCGGGGCGGCGGCGGTGGGGAGTGTTTTTGGGGCGGGCGGGGCGGCGCACCGCCGGCCGCGGGCGACGGGGGGCGGCTATTTGGCCGGTGGTGGCTGGCGGCTCAGGGGGGTGGAGGTTGAAGATGAACTGCAGGCCCTTGATTTCGTATCCAACGGCTGCGAAATCGACTGACCAGAGATGAAAAAGTCAGTCGACTGACGTATAGCCTCACCTCTAGTGCGTTCAGTTTCAACAGTAAAATTCAGTATCGACAGCAAAATTCAGTTTCGACAGTTAAGTTCAGTTTCGGCAGTTAAATTCAGTTTCGACAGTTAAGTTCAGAGATGAGCGGCTGATGTATACATCTAGGACTTTGTGGTTATGTATTTTACGTCACCTATTGGAGATGCTATTAGAATTCCACTCAGGTTAACGTTGTCTCTCTTGTCCTGCTTCAGCCTCGGCGTCGTACAACTCACCGGAGCTACTCCAACGACGAAACCCTCCATCACAGCGGAGCAGTACCTCGGGCTCCATCTCCAGACGCCTAAGATCTTCTCCCCCTCCTCCGACAGCCAAGTCAGCCGGAGCATCCTCACCGGCCAACCCAATCATGCTGAGATCGACATGGCTTCGCCAAAGAGGTTGTACACTTGTTGCATATCTTTTTTACTCTACATGTTATATATATTGTCCACTGAGCACACGAAGTAACGGGAAATACGATTATTTTATCCTACTATATGACAAGCAGTGAGGTACCAGGCAACTTAGCTATCCGTGATGGACTCTCTTGAATGCCATCATTATTTATCTCTGCGCGTTTGAGCTATGCATTTGTCGATGGCCCTGGGAGTTGAGCTAGTAGGGCAGTGGCCTGGGTCCAAAGTAATAGAACTAGCACAAAAACATTTTTTTAGTGTAGGCTTTTCCTTGCTCAAGCCTACCTACTGGAATCGCCAGTGCTTGAAAGGAAAAGTGAATGAAAAACATAGGAATTGGAAAGTTTCATATGGTACTACTTTTCATGAATTTGGTGCAAAGGAAAACTGTAGGATTTGTTCCTTTAGTGTCTCCTTGAAAGAAAAACCATAGGAATTTTAATTTCCACTTGTCCTCCTTTTCAAATTCCTATACATGAAGCACAAGACTAAGAGATAGTAGCATAATACCATTATAACCGTACATTTTCTTGTGGTTTGACTTAATCTCACCATGCTTCTTTGCATCCTGTGATCTTCCAATTCTTATGAAGCAAACACCCAGATTGGCAGAAATCCTGTGTTTTTAAATTCTCTGTTTTGCACGTGCATTCCTATCCTATTCCTGTCTATTTCCTATCCTTGCATTGTTAGAATCCTCAAATTCAAACAAGCCCTTACATAATTACTTCTATTACAGATATGTGTCAAAGAAAACCTTGTGTGGTTTGTCCTGCTCCTTCGGTGATGTGTTCCACCCCAGCTCAGTTGCACCAACGATGGAAGGGTTCACCACAGCAGGGATCCGCTGTCCAGACTGTCTTTTGCCGCCTCAGATCTTGTTCCCCGCCGCCGGCAGCCACGACAACTGCATTACCATCATCAACTAAGCAGATGACCTTGAGGACTACATGCAAGAGAGGTCGCACTCTTCCGTGTCTGCTTACGTTATGCATCGCTTAATATGATGACATGCTACTTTATCGTCGTGTTCACCTATTAGACTCCGAGTCAGGTCAAACTTATGCTGAAACTTGAGTTTTTAAATGGTTGTGGGGTACATATTGGTGCAGCAATAAGTACTATCTGTCTACCATCTGGTTAATCTCGGGTGTCTACTATGAGTTTCATGTTGGGTGCAAACAAACATTAAAGGAGCCATCATCTGTATTTTTAAACTAAAGCTATTATCTGCCAGCTATCATTGGTTTTGGTCTATCCACAGTTTGCTACCATCACTCTGGATTTGTGCATGCACTCCTTACATAATCTCACTATGTTTTATTCCTATGCATGTCAGTTATTGTACACAATGGAACTGAACATGTAGAGCAAAAGAGACGAGCCTTGCGTGGCAATAAAATTTCATGCAGACGACGCTCCATGGTGGGCGCAAAGGCAGCCCCCTCCACCCATTTCAGATCGTAATCAAGAGGAAGATAACTGTTCTGAGGGGGATTCAGAAGCAGAAGACCACTCCTATTTACCCCATGAGGTCTTTGCTCTAACTTGGCATGCTGATGTTGGTTATATCATGCATATGGTGCCTTGCATTGCTTACTTTATACATCAAATATGTCAACTGCTTAGTTTAGACATGCTTTGTGTGAATGCCATATGTTTAGTTTATTCATCGTTTATGTGAATTATGCAATGCCATCTTGTTTAGCCAGGCGTCATATATGTGAATTTTGCAATGCCATCCTGCTTAGCTAGTCATCTTATATGTGAATTATATCAGGCCATCCTTTTTTTGTTACGTATTACATTTGTCAACAATGTTAGTACATTCAACTACTCTTCGTGTGCATCAGCCATTTGACACGGTGATGGAAAATTCTGGAGTGAAAACAAGGTCTTCAGAGCAGATTATGCTATCTGACGAAGCGCATATCTCGCTGGTTACGGATAGCTCCCCAGAGGAGGATTCAGAGACAGATGACCAGTCCTATTTCCCCCCGAGGTGTATGCCCTAATTAACTTGGCAGGGTTATGTTGCTCATATCGTGTGTATGGTGTCTTGCATTGCGATGTCATTTGATTAGTTTAGACATGCTTTGTGTGAATGCCACCTGTTTAGTGTCTAATTACCATATATGTGAATTATGCATTGCCATCTTGTTGCAAGACATTATATATGTGAATTATGCAATGCTATCTTGTTGCAAAGGCATTATATATGTGAATTATGCAATGCCATGCTGTTGAGCCAATCATCATGTATGTGAATTATATCATGTTATCATTTTTTTTGTATTACGTGTGCCACTTGTCGACAACGTTTGTATATTCAACTACTCTTCCTGTGCATCAGCCATTTGAAGCGGTGATGGAAGTATCTGGAGTGAAAACAAGGTATTCAGAGCAGACAATGCTACCTGCTGAAGCAGACATCTTGCTGGATACAGAGAGCTCCTCAGAGGAGGATTCAGAGACTGGTGACCAGTCCTATTTCCCCCCTGAGGTCTATGCTCAAACTTGGCAGGATTATATTACCCATGTCATGCATGTTATCTTGCATTGCTTAGTTTTTACATCATATATGGATTGCCATCTGCTTACTTGCTTACTATATAAATCATATATTTGAATTATATCATGCCATCATGTTTACATACACAACATCTATCTGAATTATGGCATGGCAACCCATTTAATAAAGACATCATATAGTTATATCATCTCATCCTATTTAGTGTTTACAGTCATCATATTTTGAATTATGTCATTCTATCCGGGAATTATATCATGCTATCATGTTTCCATAGGCGGCATGTATGTGAATTATGGCATGCCAACCTATTTAATAAACACATTATATAGTTATATCATGTCATCCTGTTTACATAGTCATCATATTTTGAACTATGTCTTTCCATCTTTTTTAGTTAGCCATCACAATGTGAAATTCTATCATGCTATCCTGTTTAGTTAGCCATCATATATATGAAATTGTGTCATGCTATCCTGTTTGGTTAGACAACATAAATGTGAATTATTTCATGCCCTCTTTTATTCCCCACTATCCATTGCACCTGTCTATCATACAATGTCTGTACATTCAATTACTTTTCTTGTTTATCAGCCATTTGAATTGGAGAGGGTGATGGCAGTATCCAAGGGAGTAACAACACGGTCTTCAGAAAAGATAGTGCCCAAGAACTAGCCCCACCACACATAACCCAGACTCTCGCAAATTGTACCCCTACCCAGTTGGACAGAGAACCAGCTACACCCCTTCTAACCCCAACCCTAGCAGATAGTAACCCAGTTCCAGTTGACACAACACCGTCTCCACCACAGAGCACCCAAACACGAGCAGTTAGTAAGGGAACTGCAGTGCCCAAAGCACGAGGACCACCATTCCGAATCCCAACTCAACGCTTAAAGGAGAAGAAGAATTGTTCTCAGGTCAGGTTTTGTAGCTATGGTTCATACTCCTTTGCTCCTGCATCACTGTATTTACTCAGACCAACTATTTTCAAATTTGAAGGATGGAATTGAAACTCCAGTGGCGCAACAGGTATGTTTTAAACTTGTTTCTTTAACTGGTTTGCTGTTGTAACTTGCTCTATATTGATTTCAGTTTCAATTGAATAAACAGTTATGTTCTCATGTCATGCACATTACAAGTGTCCCTATAGTTTCCCACACTTATATTCGGTCTATTCTGCTTTGTCTTGAACAAATATTATTTGAACTGTGTCTCTATCTTGATTTGGCAACAAAAACTAGAATGATATAGACCATAAAGTGACCATGGTACATAGATATATGTTTGTTTCATGCTGTTATCCTGTGCACTTTACTACTGAACTGATTTACCAAAATGAGTTTCATATACAACATGGTAAACCTGTGACGTGTCTGCTTGTTTCTCTTTTAGAATGCGGACAAAATATTGGAGAACAGTACCCCGTTATGCAATGGTGAAGGAAGTAATGCAGATAAGGTTCAAGATAGTGAGACATCCCTGTTGGTCTCCAAGAAAGCTGATAAAAACTACATTGATGATAGTGAGAGAACCCAGAAGTCCTGTCTTGATGTAGTGTTCGAGTAACTGGCCACTACCGCCGGCACAAGCTCTTCGAACTCGCTGCCTGAATCGGTTCGTCTTCTTGAGTCTCAGCTTCAAGTTGAAAGACATTGATCATATGTGTTGCGACAGGAAGCTGAAGGACTAAGGAAGTCCCTGCATAATTTAGATGCATACTTTCTGGTGCAACACCAAGCGCTGGAGGATTTAAGCACCAAACAAGAGAAAGTTAATAAGCTTGCTAAGTATCTTGCCAGCATTATGGGTACCCAGGATATTGTTTCTTGAGATCTTCTGAAGTGGTTTCAGTTCTGGACATGTTTTGCTGCGGCGTTTATTTGCACTAGTCGCCAACTTTGACAACTAGTGTATATGATATGCTGCTTTGTTCCCTATATTTGCACTGATGGCGAACTTTGATGCCCAGTGGATGTAATATGTGTAATAGCCGTGATAGCCTAGCGTAAGTTGCTTGGTTATTTATTTCCTTGTTGTCTTGTTTATTTGTTTGCTTGTAGTCAGTGTTGTTCTTTTTCCCCGGTTTGCTAGTGGCCGCAATAACCTTTTTTTTAAACTAGGCCACAATAACCATGGGCTACATATTTACTATAGTGACACTGGGCCTTCTACGGGTCGTAGAAACAATAGGCCTTCTACGGGGCGTAGAAACAATGGGCCTTCTACGGGCCGTATCATCAATCGGCCTTCTACGGGCCGTATTATCAATGGGCCTTCTACGGGCCGTATGATCGATTGCCCAAACATGGCCCAATAACATACCGCTTTATGGCCGTAAACGGGCTAGATTTGGAATCGTCCATTCATGGGCCGACCATAATGGGGCGTCGTTAATCGGCCGTATTTGATGACGCTATGAAAACGACCCAACGTATTAACGGGCCACAAACGGACCGACTGTAAGCACGGGCTGAATTTGGCCCACAAGCAGAAAATGACAGTACGGGCCGTAAGTAACCGAATGCTGGAAATGAGCCCAAGAATAAATGGGCCCTGAGAAGGCCGAATGATAACATGGGCTGGAAACGGCCCAACGGAATAATGGGTCGTTAATGGGTATAAAGTGATACTGTAACGCCCCGGATCCGATGCGCCACTTGTCTTTCGTTTATTCATCGTGGTTGCCATGTCATTTGCTTGCGTGCTGCATTTTGCCATGTCATCATCTGCATTGCATCATCATGTTTTTCAAAACTTGCATCCGGTCGTTTTCCCCGTTGTCCGTTTCGCGATCCGACACTCTCGCCGCACCCGTTGCACCCCTCTGTATTCTTTCGTGAGCGAAAAAAAACGTTCTCGGAATGGGCCGAGATTTGCCGAGTGGCCTTGGTATAGCACCGACAGACCGCCCGTCAAATTTCGTTCCATTTGGAGGTCGCTTGATGCCCCAACGGTTGACCGCGTAGCCCGAAAGCCCCTTCTCTTTGCAGCCCAGCACCTCTTCTCACAGCCCACCTAGTCCATCTAACTCCCCTCAATGCTCTCGGTCGTTCGATCACGATCGTGTGGGCGAAAACCGCACCCCATTTGGACTCTCCTAACTCCCTCTACCTATAAATATGTGCTCCCCCCGGATTTCGCGCAGTCCAAACCCTAAAACTCCTCCCTCACCGTGCCGGACATGTCCGCCGCCCCCCGGACGAACCGCGCCGCCGCCCGCAGCCAACCACGTCGTGCCACATGGCCTCCTCCGCCACCAGCCGCCGCGCCCCT
>NC_057805.1:316453927-316458126 GCF_018294505.1 Triticum aestivum
GCGCGCCCGTGCCCGCTCCACCTCACTGTCCCTCCGGTCCCGGCGCCGGCGAGCAGTGCCGCCACCCCGACCGGATCCAGCCGTCCCTGTCCGTCGGCGACCATCCTCCTCAGCTCCGGCCGCCGTCCCCGACGTCTCCGGCGAGCATCTCCAGCCCCGCCTCGGTTCCCGTGCAACCCTAGATCTGAGGTTGACCCCCTCGTTTTTCTATGTCCCGAAAATCTTGCATTATGTTAGCATGTTAATCGCATCATAACTCTGTGTCCGTAGCTCCGTTTTGTGCGTGTGATATATCGAAATGTTCGCCATGAGATGCTATTCATTTTGTTCCAGTGTTCTATGCTTGTTTGAGATCATCTTGATACCCTAATCATCGTTGCAAGAGTGCTATATGTTGTTAACTGCTGTCTGTTATATGAACTTGATGATTTGTCATTTTCATTGCATTTTGTGTGTGCATCCTATGAGCATGAGCTCTACATGTGTTTTGATCTACATCATGCCATCGTTACAGTGGTGCTTGTCTTGTATTTTTGTGATCTATGTGCTGACTAGTACAAGCATGCAAAGTAGCCTCCATAATGTTGCTGATTTCTGTGACTTGGTCATTTCTGCCAAGTCTGAGTCTGTTATATTTTGTTGCCATATAAACCTGCTGTCACCATGAGTTCTATGCATAATCCGGAGATGTTTACTAAGGATGTTTTGTTATAAATGTTATGCTCTATCCATCCATGCCCTTGTTTGCATTTATAGCCTGCCTTAGCTTGTTTTTATATTGCTCTCAACTTGCTAAATAATGTTGCTGTCAGCCTGTTAACACTAAGTTCAGTTTTGCCATGGGATTTGCTAGTGTTCCATGCACCCTATAACTATTTTATTGCCAAGCTTAGCTTCCTATTTGTGCCATCTTACTTCTGGTTACCTTGTAATGCCATGTATTGCTCTGTGGTGAGTGGTTCAAGTTCACCAACTTGCCTACTTATCGTTGTTTCTGCCATGTCCTGTTATTTTCACCAAGTCTGAATCTGTCATATTACTTGCTGTGTTTACATGGGTGCCATCATATCTTCTGTGCCTTTTTGGCTCGTGATCAGTAAGGGACTTTTGTTTTAGGCAATTAGTAGATTCATGCCATGCCTTTGTTTGCTATGATATTTTCCTGTAGCATGTTGTTTGATAGCTCTAAACTTTGCAACCTGATGTTATTTCTGCCATGTCCAGTGATTTCTGCAAAGTCTGTGATCTGTTATTATTTGCAATCTTGCCATGTCCTTTTAAGCATGTTCTAGTGATTTATGGAGATAGCTCAGTGTTCATGTTTTGTCGTGCTTTACCTGTACATCATGTCCATACCTTTCGTTTGCATGTTGGGGTGCTGTAGCATATAGTTTCGATGCTTGCAATATGCCTAGTTGCTGTTTTGGACAGATTGTTGCCATATTTTGTTTGGAGTGTATGTGTTGCACCGTTGCTCCGTTTTGAGCATGCTCTATATGAAACTTGCTTAGTTTTGCATGTAGTTCCATATTATCTTGTTGCATCCTTGTTTTGAGGTGTTTTCTTGATGTTTCTATGCATTTTGCATCAATGCCATGTTTAACTTGTTTTGCTCATATCTTCTAGGCCGTAGCTCCGAATCTAATGAACTTTATATGTAACTTCACTAGAATTTTGTGTAGATCATCTTGGTGCATCTTAACTTGCTGTTTAACAACTTGAACATAAGGTTTATTCTGATCTGGACCAATTTCAAAATTTGCATCTGAGGACTTACCGGAATTGTTATATGTTAGTTCCGGCCTCATATAAACTTGCTTTGATGTGTGTTCTTGTATGCATCATCTCTTGCCATGTGTAGCTTCATGTAGCCTTGTCATGCATCATACTTGGTTGAGCATCATGCCTTGTTCATGTGTGGTGTGTTTACCATGTTGTGTGCTTCCTCTCGATAGTTCTCGTGTCGTTGCGATCATGAGGATTCGTTCGTCTTTGTGGCTTCATCTTCTTCATGGACTCGTTCTTCTTCCTAGCGGGATTTCAGGCAAGATGACCGTCACTTAGATCTCATTACTATCATTGCTATGCTAGTTGCTTCGTTCTATCGCTATGCTGCGCTACCTATCACTTGCTCTTCAAGCCTCCCAAATTGCCATGAACCTCTACCCTTTGTCACCCTTCCTAGCAAACCGTTGTTTGGCTATGTTACCGCTTTGCTCAGCCCCTCTTATAGCGTTGCTAGTTGCAGGTGAAGATGAAGATTGCTCCATGGTGGATTATGTTTATGTTGGGATATCACAATATCTCTTATTTAATTAATACATCTATATACTTGGTAAAGGGTGGAGGATCGGCCTTATGCCTGGCGTTTTGTTCCACTCTTGCCGCCCTAGTTTCCGTCATACCGGTGTTATGTTCCTTGATTTTGTGTCCCTTACGCGGTTGGGTGATTTATGGGACCCCCTTGACAGTTCGCTTTGAATAAAACTCTTCCAGCAAGGCCCAACCTTGGTATTACATTTGCCTCACCTAGCCTTTTTTCCTTGGGAGTCGCGCATCCCGAGGGTCATCTTTATTTTAACCCCCCCGGGCCAGTGCTTCTCTAAGCGTTGGTCCGAACCGAGCAGCCTGCGGGGCCACCTCGGGGAAACTTGAGGGCTGGTTTTACACGTAGCTTGACTTATCCGGTGTTGCCCTGAGAACGAGATATGTGCAGCTCCTATCGGGATGTCGGCGCACCGGGCGGCTTTGCTGGTCTTGTTTTACCATTGTCGAAATGTCTTGTAACCGGGATTCCGAGACTGATCGGGTCTTCCTGGGAGAAGGAATATCCTTCGTTGACCGTGAGAGCTTATAATGGGCTAAGTTGGGACACCCCTGCAGGGTATTATCTTTCGAAAGCCGTGCCCGCGGTTATGTGGCAGATGGGAATTTGTTAATATCCGGTTGTAGAGAACTTGACACTTGACTTAATTAAAAAGCATCAACCGCGTGTGTAGCCGTGATGGTCTCTTCTCGGCGGAGTCCGGGAAGTGAACACGGTTTCTGGGTTATGTTTGACGTAAGTAGGAGTTCAGGATCACTTCTTGATCATTGCTAGTTTCACGACCGTTCCGTTGCTTCTCTTCTCGCTCTTATTTGCGTATGTTAGCCACCATACATGCTTAGTCGCTGCTGCAACCTCACCACTTTACCCCCTTCCTTACCCATTAAGCTTTGCTAGTCTTGATACCCATGGTAATGGGATTGCTGAGTCCTCGTGGCTCACAGATTACTACAACACCAGTTGCAGGTATAGGTTTTGCGATGATCATGATGCGAGAGCGATGTTTACTTGTTTTGGAGTTCTTCTTCTGCTTCTTCTTCGATCAGGGGATAGGTTCCAGGTCGGCAGCCTGGGCTAGCAGGGTGGATGTCGTTTGAGCTTCTGTTTGTGTTTCATCCGTAGTCGGATGTTGATCTTATGTATGATGTATTGATGTATTCTTGCGGCATTTGTATGCCTTGTATGTATCCCCATCTATTATGTAATGTTGATGTAATGATATCCACCTTGCAAAAGCGTTTCAATATGCGGGTCTATCCTTGGTGGGTCCTTCGAGTTCCTCTCGGATAGGGTCGCATATTGGGCGTGACAAGTTGGTATCAGAGCCTCGACCGACCATAGGAGCCCCCCTTGATTGATCGTGTAGTTTGGCCGTTGTTGAGTCTAGAAGAATTTTTTTTCTGAGTCTAGTTATATAAGAGAGTAGGAATTCTTTTTACTCCTCAGCCCGTTCGTCGCTCTGGTGAGGAATCTTGACGTAGGTGTTTGGAACTATTCCTCTTCCCCTTCAATTTTCTTTAGGATCACGCAGTTGGTTTTCCGATCGTTGTTCCTCAGCTCTTTTCATCCAGTGCATTTCTCGTCAAGTCGATTCGACCTCTTTGTTTTTGCAAGTCCAATCCTCAGTTTCTCCCTCAACAAAGTTGTTTCTCTGTCCTCAGTTGTTTTCTTTTACCCACCCGCCCTCCCTTCTTCTTCTCAGAACCGGAGTCTGTAATCGAGTATCCATTCTACTCGTGCGAAGGTTTTGCATTCTTGCCTCAATTATTTCAACCAGTGTCTTGTGTTCAAGTTATTCGTCGGATCCCTATTTCAAGTTGCCTGTGTTTTCCCGCCCTCCCACCCTTTTATTCCCGGAGTCTGAGTCTCTTTC
>NC_057805.1:316458456-316467851 GCF_018294505.1 Triticum aestivum
AGTCTCTTTCGAGCATCAATTTCATTCGTGCGGAGCCTCTTCAGTCTTCCCTCAATTATTTCAACCGGTGAATTCTCGTCTCGTTTGACATTCTTCATCTCTTTTCTTCTCCGGTGGATTCAATCCCAATTTTCGGTAGTGATTATATTCTTTCCTCGGTTCAAATGTTTCCCGTTGCTCATTCCCCTCTCGTCATTTAATTGTTCCGGAGTGTTGAAGACATCTTAGAAGATTCGTGTTTGCATCCATCTAATTCGAGGTTGTCACCTCATTCAAATATTTCAATTGTTCCAGTGCATCATTTCCCATTCAACTATCCTTTCCAACGGTGTTTCTTTTTAGTGGGCCCTAACCCATAGGTCTTCTCCCAGGATCTTACCTGACTCTTCTAATTTTTCCCGGAGTTATTCTCAAATTCTTTTCGAAGTTTGACATAAGTATGAATTTCATCAGTCAGATGCTTCTCGAAGATCGCCTTCAAATTCTTTCATGATCGGGTCAACCTTTTTCTCCCGAAGTATCTCAACAATTTTGGTGTTATTTCTCGTCGTCTTCTCAACATTTGAAGACCGAAGAGGAATTTCTCTTAAATCTTGTCTGCTCTCCCGGAGATTCGCGGTGCTAGCTCGATGTTATCCTAGCAAATTGTTACAAGTCGTGCAATTATTTTCAACCATCCGGAGTATTTCAGGAGTTGTTTTCCGTCTCAATTATCCGGAGGCCTCCAATTCAGAATATTTCGTCGTTCTATGTTTTCAAATCCGTTTTCTGATTATTCTATATTCATGCCTTTTCGTTCGTCTCCATATTCTTCCGGTGCTTTGCTCTTTAATCAGTTTGCGATCTCTTCGTTCTCTCGTCTCTTGATTCCCTCATGTATATTCGTGCTTTTCCTATTTTTCCCGGTGAGTCATTCTCCTTCGTCAGTCAATTTTGAATTCCTACGGTGGCTCGTTCAAGATTCCTTCTGTTGTTATCATATCAATTAATTCGTTCTTCTTTCTTCAAGTGGTTTTATCTCTTCTTTTCGGAGTTTGTTCATCTTATCACATTCTCGGTTCAAAGTGTTTTTATCTTTTCTTTTCCGGAGTTCTAAGCCTCTCGTCGATTTCGTCGCGAACCTCCATCCAAATCATCGCAAGGATTTAATCTTATCCCTTTCATCCTTGAATTTTATCTCGTCATTCTTTTGTTACCGGAGTTCATCATGGTGGTTCGTCATGATTTAATTCATTCTTCAAGTGTTCATCAAGATTCTTGTAGGCGTAGCTCAAGTATCTTCTTCTTGCTTCTCAAAGTGCAATTAATTCTCCATATTCTTCTGAAGTGGAGTTTTGCATTTCCTCGTTCTTCCCAGCTTTTCAATTTTTTTTCTCCGCTTGTGGTAGGTTACCACCTCATAATTTTGAGATGTTATCCATAAGTCCACAACAAGCTTAGTCTTTTATTGTTGAATTTCCAACAACTCCGTTCAATGTTTCCCTCTAAGGTTGCTTTCAATTTCATTCATGGTAGAAGTTGTCATCTTCTTCCCCGTTCTTCTCATTTCACTCTTTCAAGTCTTCCGGAGGTTTTGTGTTGTTCCTCAAGTCAAGTATCATTCCATCTTCTCAAGTTCATGTTCTATTCTTTCCTTGTTCAGCCGGAGTGCTGCATAAATTCCTTCATTACTATTTTTTCTTTCTTTTCTATCTTGTCCTAACCGGAGTGGTTTCAAATTTAGCCTTATTTGAGCTTTTGCTTCTTGTCACACTCAACATTCCTCTTTCCTACTCGAGTATTCTTGACTTTGTTCATCCTCACTGTTTTTTTTATTTCACCTCATCCCTTTTTTTCCTTCTGTCGGGGATATACCCCGCGGTATGACCCGGCCGGAATTGGCGGCTCACTGGTGACCCGCCCGGAGCTTGGCGATTCACAGATAACCTGGCCGATCTTGGCGACTCATTAGTAACCCGGCGGGCAGGTCAGATGGACAACAAGGCCTAAAGCCCAGAAGGCCGGCTCACGTTATGATGGGCTGGATTAAAAGGAAAGGGATGACGAATATTTCCTTTACGAGGAAGCAAGACCCGGACTTGTAATTAACTTGTAAGAGAAGATAGACTAGTCCTAGTCCTACTAGGACTCCACATGTAACCCGCCCCTCTAACTTATATAAGGAGGGGCAGGGCACCCCAAAGAGGGACGAGGAACAAGAAACAATCTCTAGGGCTAGACACCGAGAGCCGGTTCCCGGCGACTCTCCCGTGATCATAATGAGACCTAGCCTCAAACAGCATGTAGGGTTGTTACCGGATGATGTTTCCCGGGGCCCGAAGCTATCTAAATCCTTGTCTTGTGTTGCGTCTCTCGATTCCGCCCAACCCCTCTCAAGCTACCGCATAAATGCGTTGGCCTCACGACTAAGTCCTTACACTAGGACATCTGCCGTGACAATTCCACGACAGTTGGCGCCCACCGTGGGGCTCGCGCACGGTGGTGTTGAGTTCTTGGAGGGATATTTTCTAGGGTATCGAGAAGCTCATGATTGAGTAGAAAAAGAAGAGTCGGCGCAGAGAAATTGCGTAGGGTAACCCGGCGTGGTACAACCTTAAGCAAATCCGGCAAATTCAGCAGTCAACTAGAACAAATCATGGGCGAGAAGAAAAATATTTTTGATCCACGAGAATTGTGATTGAGGAGATCAAGGTTTTCGTCTGTACGCGCGGCCACTGTGTCACGGGGTCTACTTTCCATTAAAACAACAGTCATACGGATCAAGTCCTGAGAGGGACAGTCGATTTACTCGGTGGACGCTCCAAGAATTATAAAAGAAAAGAAAAATCATCAGCTCAAAAAGCTGGACGCGAAGGACCGGGTGTGTCCACAGCGCGCAAGCCCCGCCCGGTCATCACTCAAGAAGCAGAACCAGCCGAAGACCTAACAGGAATCAAATCTCGTTTCCCAAGGTGATCTTGGAGGGTGCATCACGGACTCCCAAAGAAATTTTCTTTTGTGCACAAGAACACAAGTCGATCTAGGCTACACATGACGTGGAGGAGAGAAGGCGATGCCACGGTTAATTGGTACTAGTCAGACCCCAATCGTACGCAAGTTACCGAGACCGTCAGGAATTTCTACTGCAGATTCAATCTGTGTAGCGGACACATCCGATTGCTGCTATGTCTTCCTGTCTACATGCGACTGTCCGAGTCCCAAGGAGATTGAGATCTATACTTCTCACGTGGGCTGATTACTAATATTTGGCACTTGAAGAACAATCAAGTACATCTGGCGCTAGAAGGAGGCTATGGGGGCGCTATTGGTCAAACTACTACTATTGGTTAAAAAAAGAAAAAAGTGCCACGATGGCGTATCTGGCCGGAGAGTCACGGGTGCATGTACCAAGAGCGGCCGTTAGGCCGATGAAAGCTGCTGTTGCTGCTGTCATTGCTGCATCCCACACAAGGACAATTGTTCATTACAAATGAGGTGTTATACTACGCCGATTTTTGGAGCCACGGCTGAATTACCTATCTGTGCCCGTGGCCGATTCACCCGCGTCCGTGCCGCCTTTGAGCCCGTAGAGACCATCTTGAGTTGCCGGGGCCACTCTAAGCCGCCGGGGCCACGTTGAGCCGCCTCTGCTGTGTTGAGACGCCGGGGACACGTTGAGCCGCCTCTGATGTGTTGAAGCCGCCAGGGCCGCGTTGAGCCGCCTCTGCTGTGAGATCATCTGTCGTTTACAAACATCAGGTGATATTCATCTAAGTTTATTAAACATATTGTTTTCACCAAAGAACAATTACTTTGGTCTGTATATTTTTATGTGCAGCAAAGGTGGTGCCATGTTGTGCTTATGAAGTGTACGTCAGCACCATCACGCACCGGCGTCTGCACCCGCTTACTGATGGAACAGGTGTGCGCAAGTCACCGCCCGTGCATCTTAATCTACATCAACCCACCGGAGCTGCGTTGAGCCGCCCTTGCCGCTTTGAGCTGCCAGGGTTATATTAAGTCGCCGGTCTGCCTGAGCCGTCGGAACTATATTGAGTCGCTGGTCTGCCTGAGCCACCTCTGTCGCGATAAACGGATCATCCGTCGTCGAAACAAATGAGGTGATATCCATCCAAATTTGTTTTATTAGCACATGTTGTTTTTGTCAAAAAACAAGTTTATCTTTGCCTTGGTCTGCAATATTGTTGATGCAGGGCATTTATTTATGACAAAAAGTGATATTATACCACGGGGATGGAGGCACGCCAATATCTTTTGGCACAGGTGGTCGCCGTTACTCAACGGACTCCGGCACCGGCTTACAACGCCGTGGCCGTCTCTCGCGACCATGCCGGCTTACAACAAGGAGGACAACTCACACGTCTGCGACCGGCTTACAATGTGACGGACAACTTACCCGTCCGCCCCCGCGGCTGACTCGGCGTCCCCGTCGCTTACCGCTCCTGCGGTTGACTCGCCCGACCGCACCGACTTACAACGCCACGGCCGGCTCATCAGTCTGCTCCCGCGGCCGGCTCGGCGGTGATTGGTTTCAGCTTCACCGTGATGATCATCAACTCCGCGGTGGATAATTTCTGGCCTGACATATCAGGTGAAATCAATCCAGTAAATTTTTATATATTATATATTGTTTTCTTTAAAAAGAGCAATTACTCTGGCTTGCGAGGTTTTTGTTACAGGACAATTGTTCACTACATCAACACAACGTGGTTGACTCGGCCATCCACGCGACTTACCGCGCCGGCGATCGATTCGCCCGTCCGGACTGGCTTACAACACCACGGCCGGCTCATCTGTCTGTGCCGCCTCTGATGCAACGGTCGTCTTTACCATCCGTCTCTCGCGGGTTGGTCTATATAAACACACTGGGCCGCACCTGCATGCATGAGCTGTTTATTGAATATGAGCGAGTCACTGCTTGGGAAGCCCGGTTTTCTTCCAACAAATTGGAGGCGAATTATCATGTATTATCAGCCACCGTCTGCACTGGATGGTTCAATGGGCAGGCGCACAAGTCGCCGCCACTACAATTTGGTTAACTTCAAAACATCCAGTTGGAAGGAACCGTTGGCCGAGTTGCTGACACGGCTCATACGGGATCATTTATAACCCGCCGCAGTCACTTCAACCTTCTGTGGATTCACCTCGCGCTATCAACACCAATGATATACACCTTATGCTATGGTCAATATGAAGAATCTCAAAGCCAACTCCTCGAGTCGTCTTGAGACTCGGGGGCTACAATGATATGACTCGGCATCATTGGTCGATATCAATGCATTCAAGAACTCCGGGTCATTGGAGGGAAAAATAACCCGGTCCCGGAGGCTACCGCCATATTGGTGAAAAGTTTAAAGGCCGTCAGAAAATTTCCGGCTTAAAAAGAAGGATTCCGGTTTAGATCCGGCTCAAGAGACTTGACATCTCCCACAAAGCACTGAATACAATGATATGACTCGGCATCATTGGTTGATATCAATGCATTCAAGAACTCCGGGTCATTGGAGGGAAAAATAACCCGGTCCCGGAGGCTACCGCCATATTGGTGAAAAGTTTAAAGGCCGTCAGAAAATTTCCTGCTTAAAAAGAAGGATTCCGGTTTAGATCCGGCTCAAGGGACTTGACATCTCCCACAAAGCACTGAAGCTCTTAAAATATCCGGTTTAAAATCCGGTTCAAGGGAAATTTATCTGCCACAAACTTTTGAAGCTCTCAAATCCGGTTCAAAATCCGGTTCAAGGTAAATTTGTTTATCATAAAGCTTTGAAACTCTCAATATCCGGTTTTTTTCTGGTTCAAAAAGAATTTATCTCTCGCAAAAGTTCGAGTTCTCAGGAAAAATTAAAGGGACCAAAGAGAGTATGTTATAAAGCACAACTCAAATATAGGTACCCTGCTTTAATGACCATTGGGAGCTGATCGTATTCGAATTTAGCTTAACCCTTTGGGTGTGACCCTGATCGTATTCGAATCAGAGTCGTTAAATATTCTCATGATCACTAGGGGGCTTCCTGTTCAAACATAGGTCGTATTCGAACTAAAGAGATCATAGCTGTCGGTACCCTCTTGATCGGCACACTGCCGAGCTCACTAGGGGGATTCTTGATCGTATTCGAATCATAGCTCAACCCCTTTTGGGAACCGACGTGGATCGTATTCAAATCAGCGTCGTTAAACAACTCTCAAGGTCATTTGGGGGCTTCCTGTTCAAACATAGGTCGTATTCGAACCAAAGAGAACATAGCTGTCGGTACCCTCTTGATTGGCAACGCCAAAGCCACTGGGGGCTATATGATCGTATTCGAATCTTAGCTTAACCCCTTTGGGACGGTTTTCTGATCGTATTCGAATCAGAAGCCTCAAAATTTTTTGAAGTCTCTTTTTGCAAACAATTTTTTGGATTTTATTTGAAGTTCTTTTGATCATATCTAAAGTGTATATGAGTGGTTTCTATTTAACCCGGCTTGATTTTCAATGATAAATCGCCAGCTTATGACAATCATCATCTATTTGGAAGCGTTGGCTTCTAAAGATTGGGTTATCACCCTCACTGCACAGGTCATGTAAACCGGCAGTACAAATTCAATATCACAGTGGTTATATGTGAGATATTTTGACCCGCCCTGCGGTAAACCGCAAGGGATCTTGTGATCTAATTATGTGCAGGATAAGACTAAATTTGGGTGGTTACCCGCCCTGGTTTTTGACGTTACGTTAAGTCGCCAGGGCATATGTTGTTTAAACTCTACAGGATTTACAGAGCTGTGACTTACATAAATGACTAAATTCAAGCCCATCATCATAGATTGAAATTGGTGTCTCAAAAGGGTTATCAATTCTTGATTTTCTCAAAGTCTATAAGCCGCCGGGTTGTACAAATTCCGGCTTACAATGGAGGCGTATTAAATCGCCATCGGCCAAGAGCCGCCGGGTATTTAAACTCCGGGTTTACTTATCAACAGATGAGGTATTCAAAGTCGCTTTGGCGCAATGGCTATTACTTTATCAATGGATATGATTTATTCTACAATGGAAGGAATAGTCTTGAGTCGCTGCAGGCTTACGACCCGACACTTGGGGGATACATCATTCAAATTGATATTACATCGAATATGCAAGTCCCATGTCACTGCCAGCATGTACCATGGCACTTGGGGGCTAATGCAAAGTCATTTTTTGCTCAACTTATTGAAGACCCAACTCATCACATTGTAATGAGCCGGCCCTTGGGGGCTACCAATTGCTCTTGTCAAAAATTCAAGGTACACAAGCATTAATCCATTATATTGAATGGTCCACTAATCAGTTGGTAGAGTACAAAGCTCTTAACCTTGTGGACGTGGGTTCAAGCCCCATGGTGGAGATTATATTATATGATGTTATTATCAATAAATTATATACAAAGTCCCAGCTCAGTATTATCTTACTGACCCGGCCCTTGGGGGCTACACTGGTTGAAGTTATCATGAGCATAAGGCAATTAAAAGTCCCAGGTTGATGCAAGCATGACAACCTGGCACTTGGGGGCTACAGGTGATATGCACATAAGGGAGAAAAAATCTTCAAATTCTCAGTTTGGAGAAGATCGGACTAACCCGGTGTTTGCAACAATCATGATCCGGTGTCACTAATAATTATGACCCGGCGTCGGCAACAGTTATGACCCGGTGCTATCAATATTCACAAGCCGGCAATTTTGGTTATGATAAACCGGCAAGTTTTACCTCTTCAAGCCGACTGAAAGTCAGATGAGTATTTCAAGACCAATATGTTTTAAGCCGGCGCTTTGAAGCCGATTCAAGTGGATTATTTCTTACAATATTTCTCTACAAGAGACTAATGCGAGTAAATTGACTCTGAAGCTGGCCTATTGACCCGGATTTTTCAAAAGAAGTATCTGGATTTTTTGCATTCACAAAGTTTGAACATATCTACTAAAGGAGATTTGCTATGAGTTCATCGGCATGTATCAAGAAGGAAATGACAAGGATTTAAAGATGATCAGGTGCCGGCTTACAAAAATTTAACCCGGAGCACAACCTATCAAATTTGTTCTTGTGTTTATTTTACAGGATCAGTTTAACATGGATAAATCAAAATTAAACTGGGGGCTAATGTCGGGGATATACCCCGCGGTATGACCCGGCCGGAATTGGCGGCTCACTGGTGACCCGCCCGGAGCTTGGCGATTCACAGATAACCTGGCCGATCTTGGCGACTCATTAGTAACCCGGCGGGCGGGTCAGATGGACAACAAGGCCTAAAGCCCAGAAGGCCGGCTCACGTTATGATGGGCCGGATTAAAAGGAAAGGGATGACGAATATTTCCTTTACGAGGAAGCAAGACCCGGACTTGTAATTAACTTGTAAGAGAAGATAGACTAGTCCTAGTCCTACTAGGAATCCACATGTAACCCGCCCCTCTAACTTATATAAGGAGAGGCAGGGCACCCCAAAGAGGGACGAGGAACAAGAAACAATCTCTAAGGCTAGACACCGAGAGCTGGTTCCCGGCGACTCTCCCGTGATCATAATGAGACCTAGCCTCAAACATCATGTAGGGTTGTTACCGGATGATGTTTCCCGGGGCCCGAAGCTGTCTAAATCCTTGTCTTGTGTTGCATCTCTCGATTCCGCCCAACCCCTCTCAAGATACTGCATAAATGCGTTGGCCTCACGACTAAGTCCTTACACTAGGACATCTGCCGTGACAATTCCACGACACCTTCCGTCTCGGTCCTAAGATCTCAGGACGAGATCTCTTGTTAGTGGAGGAGTGTTGTAACGCCCCGGATCCAATGCGCCACTTGTCTTTCGTTTATTCGTCGTGGTTGCCATGTCATTTGCTTGCGTGTTGCATTTTGCCATATCATCATCTGCATTGCATCATCATGTTTTTCAAAACTTGCATCCGGTCCTTTTCCCCACTGTCCGTTTCGCGATCCGACACTCTCGCCGCACCCGTTGCACCCCTCTGTATTATTTTTGTGAGCGGGAGAAAAAAACGTTCGCGGAATGGGCCGAGATTTGCCGAGTGGCCTTGGTATAGCACCGACAGACCGCCCGTCAAATTTCGTTCCATTTGGAGGTCGTTTGATGCCCCAACGGTTGATCGCGTAGCTCTGAAAGCCCCTTCTCTTTGCAGCCCAGCACCTCTTCTCACAGCCCACCTAGCCCATCTAACTCCTCTCCATGGTCTCGTTCGTTCGATCACGATCATGTGGGCGAAAACCGCACCCCATTTGGACTCTCCTAGCTCCCTCTACCTATAAATATGTGCTCCCCCCCGGATTTCGCGCAGTCCAAACCCTAAAACTCCTCCCTCTCCGCGCCAGACATGTCCGCCGCCCCCCCGGACGAACCGCGCCGCCGCCCGCAGCCAACCATGTCGTGCC
>NC_057805.1:316468323-316559074 GCF_018294505.1 Triticum aestivum
CCGTGCCCGCTCCGCCTCACTGTCCCTCCGGTCCCGGCGCCGGCGAGCAGCGTCGCCGCCCCGACCGGATCCCGCCGTCCCTGTCCGTCGGCGACCACCCTCCTCAGCTCCGGCCGCCGTCCCCGATGTCTCCGGCGAGCATCTCCAGCCCCGCCTCGGTTCCCGTGCAACCCTAGATCTGAGGTTGACCCCCTCGTTTTTCTCTCAAGTCCTGAAAATCTTGCATTATGTTAGCATGTTCATCGCATCATAACTCTGTGTCCGTAGCTCCGTTTTGTGCGTGTGATATATCAAAATGTTTGCCATGAGATGCTATTCATTTTGTTCCATTGAGCCATACTTGTTTGACATCATCTTGATACGCTAATCATCGTTGCAAGAGTGCTATATGCTGTTAACTGCTGTCTGTTATATGAACTTGATGATTTGTCATTTTCATTGCATTTTGTGTGTGCATCCTATGAGCATGAGCTCTACATGTGTTTTGATCTACATCATGCCATCGTTACAGTGGCGCTTGCCTTGTATTTTTGTGATCTATGTGCTGACTAGTACAAGCATGCAAAGTAGCCTCCATAATGTTGCTGATTTCTGTGACTTGGTCATTTCTGCCAAGTCCGAGTCTGTTATATTTTGTTGCCATATAAACCTGCTGTCACCATGAGTTCTATGCATAATCCGGAGATGTTCACTAAGGATGTTTTGTTATAAATGTCATGCTCTATCCATCCATGCCCTTGTTTGAATTTATAGCCTGCCTTAGCTTGTTTTTATATTGCTCTCAACTTGCTAAATAATGTTGCTGTCAGCCTGTTAACACTAAGTTCAGTTTTGCCATGGGATTTGCTAGTGTTCCATGCACCCTATGACTATGTTATTGCCAAGCTTAGCTTCTGTTTGTGCCATCTTACTTCTGGTTACCTTGTCATGCCATGTATTGCTCTGTGGTGAGTGGTTCAAGCTCACCAACATGCCTACTTATCGTTGTTTCTGCCATGTCCAGTTATTTTCACCAAGTCTGAATCTGTCATATTACTTGCTATGTTTACATGGGTGCCATCATATCTTCTGTGCCTTTTTGGCTCGTGATCAGTAAGGGACTTTTGTTTTAGACAATTAGTAGATTCATGCCGTGCCTTTGTTTGCTAAGATATGTTCCTGCCGCATGTTGTTTGATAGCTCTAAACTTTGCAACCTGATGTTATTTCTGCCATGTCCAGTGATTTCTGCAAAGTCTGTGATCTGTTATTATTTGCAATCTTGCCATGTCCTTTTGAGCATGTTCTAGTGCTTTCTGGAGATAGCTCAGTGTTCATGTTTTGTCGTGCTTTACCTGTACATCATGTCCATACCTTTTGTTTGCATGTTGGAGTGCTGTAGCATATTGTTTCGATGCTTGCAATATGCCTAGTTGCTGTTTTGGACAGATTGTTGCCATATTTTGTTTGGAGTGTATGTGTTGCACCGTTGCTCCGTTTTGAGCATGCTCTATATGAAACTTGCTTAGTTTTGCATGTAGTTCCATATTATATTGTTGCATCCTTGTTTTGAGGTGTTTTCTTGATGTTTGTATGCATTTTGCATCAATGCCATGTTTAACTTGTTTTGCTCATATCTTCTAGGCCGTAGCTTCGAATCTAATGAACTTTATATGTAACTTCACTAGAATTTCGTGTAGATCATCTTGGTGCATCTTAACTTGCTGTTTAACAACTTGAACATAATGTTTATTCAGATCTAACCCAATTTCGAAATTTGCATATAAGGACTTACCGGAATTGTTATATGTTAGTTCCGGCCTCATTTAAACTTGCTTTGATGTGTGTTCTTGTATGCGTCATCTCTTGCCATGTGTAGCTTCATGTAGCCTTGTCATGCATCATACTTGGTTGAGCATCATGACTTGTTCATGTGTGGTGTGTTTACCATGTTGTGTGCTTCCTCTCGATAGTTCTCGTGTCGTTGCGATCGTGATGATTCGTTCGTCTTTGTGGCTTCATCTTCTTCATGGACTCGTTCTTCTTCCTAGTGGGATTTCAGGCAAGATGACCGTCACTTGGATCTCATTACTATCATTGCTATGCTAGTTGCTTCGTTCTATCGCTATGCTGCGCTACCTATCACTTGCTCTTCAAGCCTCCCAAATTGCCATGAACCTCTACCCTTTGTCACCCTTCCTAGCAAACCATTGTTTGGCTATGTTACCGCTTTACTCAGCCCTCTTATAGCGTTGCTAGTTGCAGGTGAAGATGAAGATTGCTCCGTGGTGGATTATGTTTATGTTGGGATATCACAATATCTCTTATTTAATTAATACATCTATATACTTGGTAAAGGGTGGAAGGCTCGGCCTTATGCCTGGCGTTTTGTTCCACTCTTGCCGCCCTAGTTTCCGTCATACCGGTGTTATGTTCGTTGATTTTGCGTCCCTTACGCGGTTGGGTGATTTATGGGACCCCCTTGACAGTTCGCTTTGAATAAAACTCTTCCAGCAAGGCCCAACCTTGGTATTACATTTGCCTCACCTAGCCTTTTTTCCTTGGGAGTCGTGCATCCCGAGGGTCATCTTTATTTTAACCCCCCCGGGCCAGTGCTTCTCTAAGCTTTGGTCGAACCGAGCAGCCTGCGGGGCCACCTCGGGGAAGCTTGAGGGCTGGTTTTACACGTAGCTTGACTTATCCGGTGTTGCCCTGAGAACGAGATATGTGCAGCTCCTATCGGGATGTCGGTGCACCGGGCGGCTTTGCTGGTCTTGTTTTACCATTGTCGAAATGTCTTGTAACCGGGATTCCGAGACTGATCGGGTCTTCCTGGGAGAAGGAATATCCTTCGTTGACCGTGAGAGCTTATAATGGGCTAATTGGGACACCCCTGCAGGGTATTATCTTTCAAAAGCCGTGCCCGCGGTTATGTGGCAGATGGGAATTTGTTAATATCCGGTTGTAGAGAACTTGACACTTGACTTATTTAAAAAGCATCAACCGCGTGTGTAGCCGTGATGGTCTCTTCTCGGCGGAGTCCGGGAAGTGAACACGGTTTCTGGGTTATGTTTGACGTAAGTAGGAGTTCAGGATCACTTCTTGATCATTGCTAGTTTCACGACCGTTCCGTTGCTTCTCTTCTCGCTCTTATTTGCGTATGTTAGCCACCATACATGCTTAGTCGCTGCTACAACCTCACCACTTTACCCCCTTCCTTACCCATTAAGCTTTGCTAGTCTTGATACCCATGGTAATGGGATTGCTGAGTCCTCGTGGCTCATAGATTACTACAACACCAGCTGCAGGTACAGGTTTTGCGATGATCATGACACGAGAGCGATGTTTACTTGTTTTGGAGTTCTTCTTCTGCTTCTTCTTCGATCAGGGGATAGGTTCTAGGTCGGCAGCCTGGGCTAGCAGGGTGGATGTCGTTTGAGCTTCTGTTTGTGTTTCATCCGTAGTCGGATGTTGATCTTATGTATGATGTATTGATGTATTCTTGCGGCATTTGTATGCCTTGTATGTATCCCCATCTATTTTGTAATGTTGATGTAATGATATCCTCCTTGCAAAAGCGTTTCAATATGCAGGTCTATCCTTGGTGGGACCTTCGAGTTCCTCTCGGATAGGGTCGCATATTGGGCATGACAGATACACTGTTCATTACGGGCCAGTTTTACCACGGGCTGTTAACGGGCCGAGGGTTACTAAGGGTCTCAGATGGGCCTAAAGACGTCATGGGCCATACATGGGCCGGAAGTGAAAAATGGGCTGGAATTATATTGGACGGCCCAGATGACGCTACTGGGCCTAATTCGGATAGGCCGTAAACGGGCCCTGGGTTAGCGGGCTGTAAATGGCTATATGCGAAACCGGACCCGATAGCTTAACGACGTTCCGTTATGATGGATGCCACGTGTCGGTCACCCTTGACGAAAGCACTTCTGTGACGCGCGATTTATCGTCATGGAAGTGGACACTTCCATGATGATAATTTTGGTAATGTCATGGAACACTTCTACGACAGCACAGGTATGACTATCTTGATTCTGTCATAAATTTGTCATGGATGTACATGCATGACAAAAAATGCGACCTACTGTGACAAACACGTATCATCACGGAAGTGTATTTTTTTGTAGTGATAGCATCTCTGATGATTCTATCCTCAAAGCAAACCAAACCCACACAAAAAGGATAAATCTCCCCCTCAGTGGTGTGCGCATCGTGATCATCCCTCAAAACACGCCTAACCTCAGCAAGCACAGCTTCCCTTTGCAGATCTGGAGGAGGTGGGACAACAAAAACCAAAGCAAATCTTGCGTGGTCGAGCGGTGGATTGTCCACCACCATCATATTCCTCTGCAATCTTCCTTCTGGCCCCTACTGGATGTTCATGACGCTAGGAGCGAACTGGTAGGGCTGCACAGGTAGATTCGCCATGGTGCTTGAAGCAGAGAGAGCAGGGGAGAGAGATGGTATGTTGCAGGGTGGCGGAGCAGACGAAAGCGGGGGTGGTTTTGGGGAACTGGAGTCGTTGTGATTCTCAGTGTAGAATGCGTAGCGTCAGGGGTATTTTGGTCAAGATTAGGATATGCGCGAGCTTCTCTCTCCAACCGTTTGGGAATCCAAATTTGTTTAAAGAGCTTATCTCATATATTCAGTTTCCCAGATTTTCTGCGCCAAACTTTCTGTTGCCCCTTCTGTTGCGGCAGTAGTTTTGTGGATAGGATACTTCCACCTAGCCCTTTTTTGCTTTTTCCACACCACTCGAACCTGAGCATTCTTCCGAGATAAACATTGCCAGCCCATATGGCCCACTTGCATGCAGATACGGCACCGAAGCCCAGTAGTACAAGCATAACTTTCATGCGAATGAGAAAAACATTTGGAGCACTTAGAAGATGCCTTCAAGCAAACATTGTGATTACTGCAAGTGTATCCCAAATCCATACAATTAACACACGATTTAGTTGGGCAATCAGAACCAGGATGTCTCGACCGGAAGCATAGCTCACATCTATTCAGTGTATGGAAAATAAATTGCTTATCTAGAACCGCTTTAAGAGATAGAGCCGTCATAATCTGCACATTAGAATACCCTGCCTGCCAAAGATCCAATATTTCCTCCAGAGTTGCGGAAGGAATTGTCTGCCAATAATTGTGTTTAAAATCCATACCCAAGAACGTAGACTTGTCAACGCGTTCATGCATGTTGGACAGCTTGCACTTGATTACACCAAATGAAAGAATTGAATCCGCATCCTTGTTGGCCACAACACTCTCCAGATGATCATCCTCAAAATTAAGATTACGCGGGGCCAAGGTGACATTGTACAAACCAAATTTTGCCAACTCTCTAGCACTAGAATGATCCTTTTGTGCACTATCATGGAGGAAATCCAGAGAAGATTTAATAGCCATTGGTTTACGAGCCACGATCTCTGGAACTTCGAGATCCAAATGCCAAGAACCCGTGTCATAAGAAGAATCCACATTCGCCTTAAACAAACGGAAATGACATATAAAATTCGGCCAGATGCGATCTTTCAAAGCATAGATGTAGTGCCCAACTTTATTTGAGGCCACCGAAAACCAAAAGTTGCGAGGCCCCAACTGGATCACGTTAAACCCTAAGGCCAAACCACCAATGCAACATTGTAACACCAAACCCACCGATTCCACCAAAAGAGGGAAAGAAGCAGAAGAGAAAGAAACCACCAAGAAAAATTCCTTGGTTTTTGGATCATGATCATAATGAACCGAGGATCCAAACCTACGTCTGATCTGTTCCTCCACTTTGAGACCAGGGGCAAAGTCCCAATGGAGGATGTTGGCCATGTCTTGGAGAGGCTAGTGGAGTCCAAGGATGGGTTCATCGGTAGTGAAGGCTTCGGGGAGGTGGGAGTCGCCATGGGAGGGTGGGAGGTGGGAGGTGGGAGTCGCCATCGATAATCACGACGACGGGGTTTGCCAGCCATTCCGGGTACCGGACCTCGCGGATGAGACCCGCTGCTTCTAGCTTGCGAGTTTCTTGCACAATGAAGGACTGCTTCTCCGTGGACTATCGCCGCGCCTTCTGCTTCACAGGGCGCACATTGGGGCACACCCGTAAGTGATGCTCGATCACCCCTCTCAGGACCCTACCAGCTGCTTGGGCTCCCAGGTGAATACCTCCTTGTTCGCGTGCAGGAACTTCACCAATGCTTCCTCTCGGTCCCGGTCGAGGTTGGCGCCAATGGTGAAGGTGGATCCTGGGGATCCATCCTCCTCGACCGGCACTTGCTTCGTGTCGGCTCGATCGTGAGTGGACAACTGCTTCTTTTTCGCCGGCGCGGCCCCCTTAGCCCCTAGGGCGGCTTCGTCGGCTCGGTGTGCCGCTGCTGCAGCCCTGAAGGCGAGTTTGAGGGCCGTCAAGGCTTCCTTGGTGTCACCAGCCACAGTAAGGACACCGTTGCTCCCTGGCATCTTCATGAGGTTATAGGCAGGATGCGTAGCCGCCATGAACTGAGCCAGGGCCGGGTACCCGGGGATGGCGTTGTACAGGAGGCCGATGCGGGTGACATCAAAGTCGATAAGCTCGGTACGGTAGTTGTCGTGGGTGCCGAAAGTCATGGGGAGGCGGATCTGCCCTAGGAGGCTGGTAGAGCCACTGCCAACCCCGGAGAAGGGCTTGGTGGGGCGGAGCCGTGCACATGGAGCAAGCTGAAAGCTTCCACCGAGAGCACGTTGAGGCGGGCCCCGCCATCGATGAGGGTCTTGGTAACCGCCACGTGGCAGATGGTGGGCGTGCAAAGCATCAGGGGAGCACCTGAGCCCGAGGTGGTTGCCGGATGATCCTCCAAGTTGAAGGTGAGGTCGGCCTTGGGCGCTGCCCATCCCGAAGGAGCTCCCGGTTGCGCGGGAGGCGCCCACTTGGCGGAAGAATTGCTTGACATGGCGACCCGAAGGCGGCGCCTGCGAGCCGCCAAGGAGGGCCGCGGCGGCAGGGGTGCCGGTCCCCCGAAGCGCGTGACGAAGAGGTCGCGCAGCTCCTCCCAGGAGGCCACAGAGGATTCCGGCAGATGGAGAAACCAAGCGCGCGGCACGCCAGCGAGGGCCATGGGGAACCAGTTGGACATGGCCTTATCGTCGCCCCCGGCTTCCAGAACAGCCCCCTCGTATGCCAGCAGGAAGGCCACCAGATCCGCCGCGCCGTCGTAGCGAGGCGGCATCTCCGGCTTGAACTTGTGCGGCCACCGCACCCGCCGCAAGGCGGGGGCGAGGGCCCGGAGCCCCCTGGCGCCGCTGCATGCGCCCGTCGATCCAGTCGGAGAAGCGGCGCCCTCCATGGGAGCTGGTCGGAGAGGTGAAGCCGTCGGAGGAGCGAAGCTTCGGCGCACCCCTACCTGGCGCGTCAAATGTCGGATTACGGGTTCCAGCAAACCCTTGAGGTTCGAACACTGGGGTGCGCACGAAGATCTCTCTCTCTCTCTCTCTCTCTCTCTAGCTCGCTCGCTCAACGATCCACGACCTGGCTCGACGAACTCGAAGAGCACTGGACACGAGGGTTTATACTGGTTCGGGCCATCGTTGTGGTGTAATACCCTACTCTAGTGCGGTGTGGTGGACTGCCTTGTTGGCTGGGGATGAACAAGTACAAGGGAAGAACAGCCTCGGGAGGAGAGGTGTTCTTGGGCTCGGTGAGCTGATGAGTGCTAGGCTGGCCCGAATGATCCGTCCCCGGCTATGGCGGTGGCTAGTCCTATATATAGAGGCCAGGGTCCTCTTCCCAAATATTAGGCGGGAAGGGATCCCACAACGGCCAAGTTTGAAGGGGGACAGCTAGTACAAGCTATCCTAACAAAAGTAGTCTTTGCCTGCCAAAGGCTCTGGTGGTGACGCCGTCCTGGGCTCCACGATGACCTCCGTCCTGCCGTCCTGCTGGTCTTGGTCTCGTTGCACCGATATGGAAACCTTTGCTTGACTCCTCGGGAATCCTCGCCTGCGCCTGCCTCTTTAGCACCAAAGAGGAAACTGGTACTCTGCGCCCGCTGGCACCCGCCTGGTGCCCGCCTGGCCTTGGTCGTCATGGCTCACGTCACGCACTCCTCATGAGGTGCTCCTTACATTGATACCTCCGCTCCTCGCAAGCTAGCCTAGCGAGGCTGCCCCTGAGGAGGTCTTGTGTCGTCCGCCTCACGAGGGTCTTGAGTGTTTGCTGATGAAGATGGGCCGTACCAGGCCACTGGGCGAGCCACGCCCTGGGCCGCAGGCAGGCAAGTCTGGGGACCCCCATTCCAAGAATGCTGACAGTAGTATGATAGTTTTGATAATAGTAGCAGCAGCAATGGTAAAGGTAACAGTGATAGCAGTAATTTTGTAGCAAGTGCAACAGTAACAGCAATAGTAGTAACTTAGCAAGATCAATATAGGATAAATTCATAGGCATTGGATCGGTGACTTGTTGGATGGTATTCATCATGAGATAGTTATAACCTAGGGCGATGCGGCAGTAGCTCCAGTTCATCAATATAATGTAGGCATGTATTCCGTAAATAGTCGTACGTGCATATGGAAATAACTTGCATGACATCTTTTGTCCTACCCTCCCGTGGCAGCAGGGTCCTATTGGAAACTAAGAGATATTAAGGCCACCTTTTAATAGAGAACCGGAACAAAGCATTAACACACGATGAATACATGAACTCCTCAAACTACGATCATCACCGGGAGTGGTCCCGACTATTGTCACTCCGGGGTTGCCAGATCATAACACGTAGTAGGTGACTATAACTTGCAAGGTCGGATCTAGAACATGGATATAATGGTGATAATATAAACGGTTCAGATCTGAAATCATGGCACCCAGGCCAAAGTGAAAAGCATTAAGTATGGCAAAGTCATAGCAACATCAATCTTAGAACATAGTGGATACTAGGGATTAGGCCCTAACAAAACTAGCTCAATTACATGATGAATCTCATCCAACTCCTCACCAACCAGCGAGCCTAGGAAGCAATTACTCACTCCCGGTGGGGAGCATCATGGAATTGGCGATGGAGAAGGGTTGGTGATGACGAAGAACGAAGATCTCCCTCTCCGGAGCCCCAAACGGACTCCAGATCTGGCCTCCCCATGAAGAACAGGAGGTGACGGCGGCTCCGTCTCATGGATCACGATAATTCTTTCTTCCTAATTTTTTTCTGGAAAAATAGGATTTAATAGCATCGGTTTTAGGGTCTGTGGGGCCACCAGGGGTGGACAACCCACCTGGGCGCGCTAGGAGGGAGGCGCGCCCTGCTGGGTTGTGCCCACCCAGGTGCCCCCCTCCGGTGGATCTTGGATCCAGAAATTCTTATTTATTGTATAAAAAATCCTCGCAAAGTTTCGTTCCATTCCGAGAACTTTTATTTCTGCACAAAAACAACACCATGGTAGTTCTGCTAAAAGCGTCAGTCCGGGGTTAGTTTCATTCAAATCATGCAAATTAGAGTCCAAAACAAGAGGAAAAGCATTAGGAAAAGTAGATACATTGGAGACGTATCAACTCCCCCAAGCTTAAACCTTTGCTTGTCCTCAAGCAATTCAGTTGATAAACTGAAAGTGAAAAGGAAAAACTTCTGTGAACTCTTTTGCTCTTGTTTGCATAAATAAGCTTAAACAGCACCCAGGTTTTCAGCCAACATTATAACTAACCATGTCGACAATAACTCATAAAGATTATATTAACTCATATCGATGACATAATCAGCTAGCGAGCAATAATAAGATATTTCAAACAGCAACACATTATCAAAACAACCATGATATAATATGACAATAGTGGTATCTCGCTAGCCCTTTCTGAGACCGCAAAACATTAATGCAGAGCACCTCCAAAGTTCAAGCAGCGACTAAACATTGTAATTCATGGTAGAAAAGATCCAGTCATGATGCACCCAACATTAGCTACACACAATGCATAAGCATGACAGCAGTGCTCTCAGGTTCTGGCACTTATTTTAGAAGGTGATGACACAATATAAAAGTAAATAGATAGTCCCTTCGCAGAGGGAAGTAGTGATTTGCAGAGGTGCCAGAGGTCAAAATTTTAAAACAGTGGTAAATGATATTTTGAGACATGCACCCTTCTCATTTACTTCACGACTATCAGTTATCAATATCTTCCATGCTAAGCACGCTAGTGGTGGTTCCCAAGCGATAAAAGTAAAGGTTTTGACTCCATTAGGAGTTTTTGTTTGATTATTTGAGAGATCATTTCTTTTGCAGTTTGGGACTGGGCATCCCTATTACCGCCCTTTTCTCGTGCGATGGCGAGTGAATAAACACTCGACCTAAGAATAACCCGCCTAGCATGGAAGATACCGACCACCTCTTGTCGTTCCATGAACGATCCAGGCACACAAAAAGAATATTTATTTGAAGTTTTTAGAGGTGGCACATGCAAATTTACATAGGACGGCAGGGTAATACCGCATAGGTAGGTATGGTGGACTCATCTGGAATAACTTTGGGTTCAAGGTTTTTGATGTACAAGCAGAATTCCCACTTAGTTCAGGCGAAGGCTAGCAATTAGGATGAGAAGCGGCCAACTAGAGAGCAACAACGGTCATGAACATGCATTATGCATAAGTAACATTGGACACTAGCATGAGTAGGATATGAACACCATGAACATAAATATCATAGAGGCTATGTTGGTTTTGATTCAACTACATGCATGAACATGTGCCAAGTCAAGCCACTTGAACATTCAAAGAAGGATAGCATATCATCATACTACATCACAATCATTTTAACGCAATGTTGCTATCCAAGATAAATCATTATCCACTCCTAGCTACTTATGCATGGCATGAGAAACTGTAATCTCTAATTGTCATTGCAAACGTGTTTAATCATAATGGGTTGAATCATGGATACTAGGTTAAACATATTTACACAAACAGAACAAGTCGAGTTCATACCCGTTTTTCTCTGCCATGGCCAGCTCATCGAATATCGTCATTATTGCCTTGCACGACCGAACGATATGAAAATAATAATAATGCAAGAGTGTCGTGGACTAAGCTGGAACCTGCAACATTTTATTCAACATGTCTTCTCCTCGGTAAGACTCGAATAAAAAGAAAAGAGATTCAGAGAAACACACTGAAATATTTTTTGGAGTTTTTGGTTTTCTTGAACAAGCAAATAAAAGGGAAAAGCAAAAACGAGAAAAACTATTTACACGAGAAAGCTCCCAATAAGCAAAAGAAGAACAAGGAAATCTTTTTGGGTTTTCTTTTTAGTGCTACAGCTAAAGATACATTAGAGAGTAAATTAACTACAACTATTTTTTTTGGTTTTTCCAAGGTTTTTCAAACACACGAGAAGAAAGAAAGAAAATTAATTTAAGCATGGATGATACGATGAAAAAGTGTGAACACCGACAAATGGAATAAGTGGACATGAATGTAATGTCGGTGAGAAACACGTACTCCCCCAAGCTTAGGATTTTGGCCTAACTTGGTAAACAGTCAGTAGCCTGGATAGTAGTCGGTGTGGTAGCTCACGAAGGCTCTCGGTGCGGATGCCTCGGCCTGTCGTGTTGCCTCCACTGCCGCGTTGTGAGCTCAGGCCTCGCTCTCAAGAACAAAATATCTTCCTTTGTTGTGATAGTCAAAAAGAGCAGGCGCGGGCAAATATGTGTGCACAACAGATGTTTGGTTAAACAACAGATTGTAAGTGAAGTTATGAATTTTTCCTTTGAGGATCTTATGACTTTTTAAAGCATCAAAGTCTAAATACTGTGTGGGTAGGATAGGGTCAAAGGGCAAAGGTGAAACACCCAGCCCTAGTTCTAAACGCGTGGCATATATTCCACCATAGAAATAGCGACTGTTAGCGTTATGCTGCAGTCTGCGTGCAACAATCGCTCCAAGGTTATAACTCCTTTCATCGGTGAGAGCGGTGTGTATAAGGCTAAAGTCTGGAGCACAAAGCGTACTACAGTCTTGCTTGCCTACTATACATTTCCCGTTAAATAATGCAAAGCACTGAATTGCGGGAAAATGAATGCTCTTTATTCTACCTTGTATCACTCCCCTCGTCTCACCGTAGCAAAGACTAGTCAAGAATGATTGGTACTCAGCCCTTGGCGGTTCGTGAAGCGAACCGCAGAACGGAAGTTTGCAGTGGTGAGCAAAACTCTCTAGTGAAATGGTAAATGAATTTTCATAAAGTTTAAACGACACCCTCGCCTCACGGGGATGGAATTTAAATCCTTTGACAAATGATTCAGTGAGAGTGTGGTGTTGTTCGCACTTATCTGCAATGTAGGGACCGAGACCGGCACTGTGAACATATTGCTCAAATTCCTCCTTAATGCCCACACGAACCATATAATCATCGCAAGGCCATAAGCCTGTTTTGGTAGCTGCATCTCCAATGGAACTTTCACTTGGTTCAACATAAGACCGGCGACCGGAATTGTCACTAGAATATGCCCCCGAGGATCTCCTCCTCGAAGAACTCCTTCCAAATAGGTTCATCACGTTCGCGTACAATTTTTTGAAAAAAATTTGGGTGACAAAAATTTGTCAACAAAACCTTATTAAATTGATAGCAACTACTCATAGGGATACATAGAGGCAATAGCAAGCATTCAAACTACCTAGAACTCTAAGAATTCAACATGCAAGCTCATCTACAACAGCACCAAGAGAAGCTAATTATTTAAAATATAAACCACTAAAACAAAAACTAATTGGACAAACGGTGGAGTCACATACCAAGCAACAATCCCCCGAAACAGTTTCGGAAACGGAGCTTCGAGCAAAGAGATTGAAATCCGCGGGTTTGAGAACAAGAACACTGGAGAGAGAGCAAAGGTGAATTTTTCCTGGAGGTAGGTGATGATGTGGTGTGAAGAGATAAGTGAGGGGGGCCACGTGGGGACCATAACCCACCAGGGCGCGCCTGGGGGTCCTGGCGCGCCCAAGTGGGTTGTGCCCACCTGGGGCACCTCCCTCTGATATTATTTGCACTAGAAATTCTTAAATATTCAGAAAAATCATATTAAATTTTCATAGCATTCTGAGAACTTTTATTTTTGGGCCATTTTTTATTGCACGGGAAATTCAGAAAACAGTCAATACATGGCATTTTATTTTCTTTAACTAATAAAAAAAACCAAAAGGTAGGGACAGAAGGTAGTGCTTACTAAATTCATCAATTTCATATCTCTCAAAAATGATCCATTAATAAGGTTGATCAAGTCTTATTAACAACCACTTTCGATTAGCATGAAATCGAAGAACTTTCATAAATCACTAAGTTACCTCAATGGGGATGTGTAAATCGCCAACAATAAGCATTTCATATTTCTTTTTGGCAGTAGGTAGAGGTAGTTGAAAACTTCCAATAGTGATTGTCGGAGATTTTTCAATAACATTAATACCATTCACTTGGAATTGTTTCTTCGGAAAATCCACCGTATGCTCATTACCATTGATATGAAAAGTGACCTTGCTTTTATTGCAATCAATAACAGCCCCTGCAGTATTACAGAAGGGTCTACCAAAGATAATCGACATGTTGTCGTCCTCGGGCTTCTCAAGTATAACAAAGTCAGTCAAAATAGTAACATTAACAACAATAAAGGGCACATCCTCATCGATACCAATAGGTATGGCAGTTGATTTGTCAGCCGTTTGCAAAGATATTTCAGTAGGTGTGAGTTTATTCAAGTCAAGTCTTCTATATAAAGAGAAAGGCATAACACTAACACCAGCTCCTAAATCACACAATGCAGTTTTCACATAATTCTTTTTGATAGAGCAAGGTATAGTTGGTATTCCCAGATCTCCAAGTTTTTTAGGTACTCCATCTTAAAAGTATAGTTAGCAAGCATAGTGGAGATTTCAGCTTCCAGTATTTTTCTCTTATTGGTGATGATGTCTTTCATGTACTTTGCATAAGGAGGCATTTTCAAGATATCAATCAAGCGAGTACGCAAAAAGACTGGCCTCAGCATTTCAGCAAAGCGTTCAAACTCTTCATCATATTTCTTTTTAGTTGACTTAGGTGGAAAGGGCATAGGTTTTTGAACCCACGGTTCTCTTTCTTTACCGTGTTTTCTAGAAATGAAGTCTCTTTTATCATAACGTGTATTTTTGGGTTGTGGGTTATCAAGATCAACCGGTGGTTCTATTTCAACATCAATATCTTGTTATTTTTCATTGTTTGGTTGAGTATCTTCATGAACATCAACATTACCTTTTTCATTATCATTAGGTGAATGTTCATTACCAGATTGAGTTTCAGCATCAGAAATAGGAACATCATTATCTTTATCATCAGGTTTTTCTACTTCAGGTTCACTAGAAGCATGCAAGGTCCTATCATTTTTCTTCTTCTTTTTCTTTTTAGAAGGACTAGGTGCACTAGTGTTATTTATTTGTGAATCTTGTTCAATTCTTTTTGGGTGTCCCTCTGGATAGACTGGTTCCTGAGTCATTTCACCTCCTCTAGTTGCTGCTCTAACAGCAAAGTCATGTTTATTATTATTCATTTCATCAAGCAACTCTCTTTGAGATTTAGCAACTTGTTCTAATTGAGTTTGAACCATAGAAGCATGCTTTCCAACACCTCTAACATCATTTGAGATTCTAAATAACAAGTCAATCAAGCGAGCAATCATATCAGAATTATATTTCAATTGTTTCATAACATTTGCATTGAAGTGATCTTGTTTTCTAATGTAGTTTTCAAACTCATAAAGATATTGTCTAGGGTGCATATTGTTAGGATTGTCATTATCATTGAACTTCATTAAAGAATTTACCTCTACCACCTTAGGCAGTGGTGGTGTATTAAGCCCATGTATTTCTTCAATAGGAGGTAAAATTTTGACATCCTTAGTTTTAATACCTTTCTCCTTCATAGGTTTCTTTGCCTCTTGCTGTCGGATCACGGGTTCTGGCAAAACCCTCAAGGTTCGAACACTGGGGTGCGCACAAAGATCTCTCCTCTCCAAAGCTCTCGCACTCCATGATCTAGCGGACTAACTCGCCGAACCCACAGAACACAGAGACACAAGATTTATACTAGTTCGGGCCACCGATGTGGTGTAATACCCTACTCCAGTGTGGTGTGGTGGATTGCCTCTTGGGCTGGGGATGAGCAGTACAAGGGGAAGAACAGCCTCCTGAGGCGAGGTGTTCTTGTGCTGGTGAGCTGGACAAGGGTCCGTCCCGCTCTTCTGTGGTAGCTAGTCCTATTTATAGGGGCCCGGGTCCTCTTCCCAAATATTGAGCGGGAAGGGATCCCACAACGGCCAAGTTTGAAGGGGAAGAACTAGTACAGCTTATCCTAACAAAAGCGGTCTTCGCCTGCCAAAGGCTCTGGTGGTGGCGCCGTCTTGTGCTCCACAGTGACCTCCGTCCTGCCGTCCTGCTGGTCTTGGTCTCGTTGCACCGATATGGAAACCTTTGCCTGATGCCTCGGGACTCTGCGCCTGCGCTTGCCCCTTTAGCATCAAAGAGCGAACAAGGACACTGCGCGCGCGGGCGCCCGCCTGGCGCCCACCTGGTTGCGGTCGTCATGGCTTGCGTCATTGGATCCTCGCGAGGTTAGCCTTGCCTTGATCTCTCCGCTCCTCGCGAGCCAGCCTGGTGAGGCCGCTCCTGAGGAGGTCTTGTGTCGTCCGCCGCGCAAGGCTTGGCCCCTCGTGAGGGTTTTGAGTGCTTGCCGGCGAAGATGGGCCGTACGGGCCCGCTGGCAAAGCCACGCCGTGGCCGCAGGCAGGCAAGTCTGGGGACCCCCGTTCCCAGAACACCGACAGTAGCCCCTGGGCCCAAGGCGCGCTCGGGCTTGGCTTCGAGGCGAAGCCAAAGGGCAAGTGCGGAGCGTCACGGGCCCCAATAGCCTGCGGCCTTGGTCGACGCATGGCGATTGATTGGATGTGGGCATCTCCGCTTCGCCACGCTGCCTCGGCAACTGCCCGACTTGACGAGTCCCTGTTGCATGCAGAGAAAAATCAGCATTACCGCTGATCGTGGGGGTCGCCAGTTGGCCTTCTCCTGCTATAAATGAGGCAGGGGGGCAGAGCCCCCGTCGCTCATCCCTTCCTGCTCCTCTCGCTTCTTCTTCCTTGCTCCATCGCCAGCTGCGTCATCCATGGTGCCAATCCGAAGATTCTCAGCCGCGAAGAAGGGAAAAGCTCCCCGCGACGAGCCCGGGCCGCTTCCGCCGAAGAAGAGGCCGGTCCATCGCCGTGATGTAGTCGCAAGGCAGGAGGTGACAAGGCCTTGGTACGAGCGGCCACCTCCCGGGTATCCACTGCCTTTATATGCCAGGCTGAGGGCTCAGGAGGAAGAGGCGGCGATCAGCGCCGCCCATGCCGTGGCCGTGGTTGCCGCGCCGCAGTGGCGCGCTCCGTCGCACCAGGGGTCCATGCCATGGACTCCTCGCGCGAGCTCGTGCTATGGGCGGCGATGCCTCCGCGCACTTGGATCCGCCTCCCCCAGTTCTTCTCCACCGATATGCCGCCGAGGGGGGCCCTTGAACTATGGCTGCAGCACGCCGACTGTGATGCGCCGGCGACCGGAGCGGAGGTGGAAGCTGTCTCCCCGGGCAAGATCTTCATGACCCACGGCTGGGGTGAGGTCGCCAGGGTTTGCCGCACATATGGCACCCTCACCATCCACTTCAGGTACGACGGTTCCTCCACGATCTTCTTCAAGGTCTTCGACGCGGAAGGCCGCCGCTTGGAGTGCTGCCCCGGACAGGGCCACCAGGACTTCCCCACCAGCAGTCCCTCTGGCGGCAGCGGCGACACTTGGGAGTCCAGCGATTCTCCCGAGCCCTACGAGACTCCAGAAACGTGCGACGACAGCTACGTGCCCCCGAGCTCTCGCCACTCCCGGAGCAAGGCCGCAGCGCCCGGCCGTCGCCGTCGCTGATCTGGATGGGGTTGGCGCCGGCCTCCCAGTTCCCACTGTTGATGATGGTGTCGGCGGTGCTGGCGCGCGTAGATAGGGCTCCTAGAAACTCCTTTCTTTTGTTCCCTACGATGAATCGAGATGAACCCCGCTGGGGCGTGTAAAGGGCTTGTAACGCTTTTGTTGATATTATCCTTATTATGAAATTGTGCGAGTGCGTGTCCTGTCCCGGCTCGGTCTCCCCTTTCCATCTCGTGACAGCTTGGTGCTCTATGCCGACGGGTCCTGGTCCCCAGGCAGGCTGCAGCCGTCGCTGGTATGCCAGGTCGCGATGCCGTGGTCAAGGCCAGGAGATGAGCGGCCCAAGGTCCATTAAGAGCTCCTGAGGCGCGATGCTCAAGAGGTCCCCCTTAGCACCCAAGCAGCTGCCGAAAGGTAGGAAAGGGAGGCGACATTGCCTCAAGGGGGCTGCGATAGGTGGGGATTTTATGATGAGGTGTTTAATCAACGCCGGTGCGAAACTTATCTTGGCGGTCGAGAGACAATCCCTTGTGTTGTACCAGGCTCGCGTGTCGTTGGCCATAGCGCAGCTAGGTTAGGCCCGTGCGAGCCTTCCCCTCTTCCCCATGCTCTTCTATGTGCTCTACGTCCTCAGGTCCCGACCCCCGAGCGGGCTCAGCCGCCGTTGGTATGCCAGGTCGCGATGCCGTGGTCAAGGCCAGGGGTGAGGGCTGGAGAGCCAGTAAGAGCTCCTGAGGCACGATGCTCAGGAGCCCCCCTTTTAACGCGCGAGCGAATTGCATGGGAGAAGGGGGAGCCCGTGGTACCGCCTGCTGTCATCCTCCGGAGGCTCCTGCAGGTTAACGCAAAGAGGGCACAAGTTGTTCTTGTGATTGCTGGTCCGCCGCCGGTCGCTCCGCAAGAAGGTCGAGGCACTGAGGGCTTGGTGAGGTGACGTGTGCGAGGCGTGCCGCGAGTCAGAGCTCGACCGCTCAGATTTGTCGATGTTGCAGGGACGGACCTGAGCATAAGCGTCGTGCCAGCATGAGCAGCTCCCGAGGTGGGTGACAATCAAGCAGGTGATAATCCTAGATAAACCATGCATGAGAAGGCAGACTAGCTTGGGTAAATGCAAAAACGACACATGCCACTGGGTAGGACCCGAGTGGCTTGGGGATGATGCAGCCCGAGAGGCGCCTCCAGCAAGGTAAGCTAAAGACATAGAAGGATACATGCCGCAGGGACGGACCCACGCAGCCTGGGAATGATGCAGCCCGAGGGGCGCTCCCAGCTAAATGAACTTGGAATATCTCACCTAGTTTAGTTGCTGACGAGATGTTGGTGCAGCTGAAGGTGCGCAGTGACGAGGCTGTTCCTCACGAGCCACCCGGGCCCTGAGCCCCGGGAGGCTCTGGGGGCCCAGGCGGTTCCTTGAGGACTGTCTCCATCTCCGCCAGGACCGCGTGATTCCTGGCCTCCTGAGCCACCAGGATGCTCCGCAGGTTGCGCTGGAAGGTGGATGCCATGCTCGACAGGCCAAAAGGCATGCGAACATAGCTGTGAGGTGGGCCCTCGCAGCGTCCCACGCGCGAAGGCGAGAAGCGCTCCTGAGATGTGGCCCGGTTGAGCCCTGGGATGTCGATGCAGACGCGCCGCCCACCATCCTCACCTGGATGGGGGGGCAGCACGAGGTGGGCGGCGATCGCCGCGCATGGCCCTTGCATTTTCCAGCTCCTGAATGGTCTTGTCGACGAACTCCTGAGCACCGAGCGCTCCTTGCTTGACGCCTTCCTGAGGGAAACGTGCTGCGAAGCACGCCTCCATGTGGTGCCCGAGCGCCTCCCTCGTGACGTTGGCGAGGTCAGAGGCCCTCCAGAAGAGAGCCCTCGAGCCCTGCTCGAGGATGGCACCAGGCGCGCTTTCCTATGCACAGGAGGGAGGCGCCCCACCTGAGAGCGCTGTTCTTGAAGTGGTGCTGCTGGTGGTGTCGCCCTCCTGAGGACCTGCGTGGAGCAGCTGCTTCTTCTTCTTGGGGGTGGCCTCGGGAGGGTATAGGATTCCTTCGTTGTCAGGGTCTTCAATTGTTGTGGCTTGGAAGGCGCGCTCGAGGGAGCACACCGCATCTCTTGCTTCGCAGGGGACCATGATGATCCCGCCACTTCCAGGCATCGTGAGGACGTTGTAGCCGTGATGAGTGACCACCATGAACTTGGCCAATGCTGGGTACCCGAGGATGGCTTGTACGGTAGGCGGATATGGGCGACGTCAAAGTCGATGAGCTCGGTGCGGTAGTTCTTGCGTTCTCCAAAGGTAACAGGAAGGCGGACCTGCCCTATCTGGGTGGTGGAGCCGTCAGTCACTCCTGAGAAGGGCTTGGTAGGCTGCAACTGTTCATATGGCACTTGGAGGCTGTCGAACGTCTCGACAGACAGGACATTGGGTCCTGCTCCACCGTCGATGAGGGTCTTGGTGACTTGAACGTTGCTGATGATGGGCGAACAGAGCATCGGGAGGGCGCCCGCAGTTGCGGCACACTTGAGCTGGTCAGCTAAGCTGAAGGTGATGGCACACTTGAACCACCTGAGCGGGCGCGTGGCCTCGAGCCTGGGAAGAGCCGCGTTCACCTCACGAGCAAATTGCTTGAAGATTCCCTGAGAGGCTGGGGCTTGAGCTCCGCCCAAGATGTAGGCGATGGCGCGAGGTTCCTGGAAGCCCCCAGCCCCCTCGTCCTAATGGTGGTCGTCGCTCCTCCTTGGTGGTGGTGGCAGCGGAGGAAGGCCAGCGTTGCCCTGAGGGCGATCCTCGCGAGGCTGATCCCTCTAGTGGCCCTCATGAGGTTGGTCCAGCTAGCAGTCCTCACGAGGTCGGTCGTGCCACTCCTGGCGAGGGCCGCAGTCGTCCCAGCGTCCTCCGCCTCGTACTCCTCCTCGGCCGTAGCCTCGGTCGTTGCGCTCGGGGCGTCGACCGAAGCATCCATCTCGAATGGCCCTGATCTCTTGACAGTCATTTGTGTTGTGGCTGTGCACATTGTGGAAGGCGCAGAATGGTCGGCTTCTCTTGGATGATTCAGGAAGGTCCCGGCCGCGCTTCGTATCCGGCTCTCCTGCGAGTACGGCTACTCCCTTCCGCTTCACGTCCTTGGCCTTGGCTTTCTTGTCTCTGGATCTGCCGTCGGGAGCTCAACGAGGGAGAGACGCCCCTCCTCGGCTCTCGCGCACTTGGTTGCCAGGTTGAACAACTCCAAAGCCGTGCACAGTTCTTCATGGATAGCGATCTCCTCCTCATCTTGATGTCGCGGACGCCATCGGAAAATGCGGAGATGATGGCCTCGTCCGTCACCTTGGGGATCTTGAGGTGGGCGCAGTTGAAGCGCTGAATGTACTTCTGCAGAGTCTCTCCAGGCTGCTGCTTGATGCGGCGCAGGTCACCCACGGCCGGCGGGCAGTCGCGAGTGCCCTGGAAGTTGGAGACGAAGTGGTCACGCATCCCACCCTAGGAGGAGATGGATCCCGCGGGCAGGTTCAGGAGCCAAGAGCGCACGCCGTCCTTTAGAGCCATGGGAAAACAGTTCTCCATGACATTTTCGTCACCGTTGGCCGCCTCGATGCTCATCTCGTAGAGTTGCAAGAACTGTGCAGGGTCGGGGGTGCCGTCGTAGCGAGGAGGAAGGTCTCGCTTGAACTTGCCTGGCCAGACAACACTGCGCAGCTCCGGAGTGAAGGCGCGGCAGCCTGCTGTTGCCTCCGGGGCCCGCCGTGGGAGCGGAGCTAGATCTTGGTGGCCTCGCGCCGCCACGGCAAGCGGCGCATGGCCCTGCCGCGGCAAGCGATCTTGACGTGGCGGTGCTGGGAGCGGTGGAGCGTTCTCTTGCGGTCGAGGAACTTCTTGGCAACTTCTTTCTTCACGTGCGGGCGCCTGGCGCGGTGGGTCGTGCCACAGGGCCGCGTGTCTTGGCGCCAGGACATTGTCTTGGTGCGGAGGTGGTGGAGGTGCTCCGTTAACTATGTTGCCCGCAGCTGGTGGTGCTCGAGGTAGCAAGAGGGACGGTGCTGGGGAGCACCCTGCAGCGCTGACGAGCTCGGCGATGCGGTCGAGCCAGTCCTCGTAGAGGTCGTCGACCGGGCGGTAACGCAGGAGCTCGCGCGCCATGAGCAGCACGGCCTGCGCGTCCGGGGGAGCGCGGCGAGCATGAGACGACGAGCTGGCTGGAGTCAGCGACAGAGTGGCGGTGCGACCATCCCGCCGCACCGAGGGGTGCAGCAAGGACGCCTGCTGCTCGTTTCCGGCCGGGCCGGTGGCAGCATTGGTGGCGAGTGACGGAGAACGACGGGGAGGCCCGCCAACAAGAGCCGACTGAACAACGCGGGCGGCGAGAGCGGCCCGGCGCTCAGCGCGGGCGCGACGAGCGTTCGACATGGTTGTGGTTGAGCGGTGAAACACGGATTGATGAGAGGGAAGCTTCGGTGCACCCCTACCTGGCGCGCCAACTGTCGGATCATGGGTTCCGGCAAAACCCTCAAGGTTTGAACACTGGGGTGCACACGAAGATCTCTCCTCTCCCAAGCTCTCGCACACCACGATCTAGCGGACTATCTCGCCGAACCCACAAAACATAGAGACACAAGATTTTACTGGTTCGGGCCACCGATGTGGTGTAATACCCTCCTCCAGTGTGGTGTGGTGGATTGCCTCTTGGGCTGGGGATGAGCAGTACAAGGGGAAGAACAGCCTCCTGAGGCGAGGTGTTCTTGTGCTGGTGAGCTGGACAAGGGTCCGTCCCGCTCTTCTGTGGTGGCTAGTCCTATTTATAGGGTCCCGGGTCCTCTTCACAAATACTGAGCAGGAAGGGATCCCACAACGGCCAAGTTTGAAGGGGAACAACTAGTAAAGCTTATCCTGACAAAAGCGGTCTTCGCCTGCCAAAGGCTCTGGTGGTGACGCCGTCTTGGGCTCCACAGTGACATCCGTCCTGCCGTCCTGCTGGTCTTGGTCTCGTTGCACCGATATGGAAACCTTTTCCTGATGCCTCGGGACTCCGCGCCTGCGCTTGCCCCTTTAGCATCAAAGAGGGAACAAGGACACTGCACGCGCGGGCGCCCGCCTGGTGCCCGCCTAGTTGCGGTCGTCATGGCTTGCGTCATTGGATCCTCGCGAGGTTCGCCTTGCCATGATCTCTCCGCTCCTCGCGAGCCAGCCTGGTGAGGCCGCTCCTGAGGAGGTCTTGTGTCATCCGCCTCGCGAGGATTGGCCCCTCGCGAGGGTCTTGAGTGCTTGCTGGCGAAGATGGGCCGTACGGGCCCGCTGGCAAAGCCACGCTGTGGGCCGCAGGCAGGCATGTCTGGGGACCCCCGTTCCCAGAACGCCGACACTTGCATATCTTCAGGACTGAGATATAATATATCCCTCTTCTTTGGAGTGAGTTTAGGAGGTAGTTCAGGAAGAGTCCAATCATCATAATTTTTCAATATATTATTCAATAATTCTCCAGCTTGTCCAACAGTTCATTCCCTGAAAACACAACCAGCACAACTATCTAGGAAATCTCTATAAGCATCGGTTAGTCCATTATAGAAGATATCAAGTATTTCATTTTTCTTAAGAGGATGATCAGGCAAATCATTAAGTAATTAGTAGAGCCTCCCCCAAGCTTGTGGGAGACTCTCTTCTTTAGTTTGCACAAAGTTAAATATTTCCTGCAAGGCAGCTTGTTTCTTATGAGCAGGGAAATATTTTTTAGAGAAGTAATAAATCATATCCTGGGGACTACGCTCACAACCAGGAGCAAGAGTATTGTACCAAGCTTTAGCATCACCCTTTAATGAGAACGTAAATAATTTGAGAATAAAGTAAGAGCGAGTCTTCTCATCATGAGTAAAAAGGGTGGCTATGTCATTCAACTTAGTAAGATGTGCCACAATATTTTCATAACCATGGAAAGGATCAGATTCAACCAAAGTAATTAACTCTGGTTCAACAAAAAATTCATAATCCTTATCATCAATAATGATCGGTGAAGTAGCAAACTTAGGATCATATTTCATTCTAGCATTCAGAGATTTTTCTTTATACTTGCATAATAATTTCTCTAGATCATCTCTATCCCTACAAGAAAGAATATCTCTAGTTGTCTCCTCATTCATAACATAACCTTCCGGTACCTTAGGCAATTCATATCTAGGAAGGCTAGTTCTAGCAGGTGTTTCAGGAGTTTTAGTTTGAAGCTCGTCATCAGATTCAACAACATCATGTTGTATTACTCTAGCAATTTGTTCATCAAGAAATTCACCAAGTGGCACATCATCATTATGAAGCAAGGTACTAGCATCATCATAAGCATTATCCATAGCAGAAGTAGCATCATAAATAACTTGCGACATATCAGAATTGATAGCATGTGGTGGTGTTGCAAGTTTACTTATAACAGAAGGTGAATCTAACGCAGAACTGGATGGCAGTTCCTACCTCCCCTCGTCTTAGATGGATAAATCTTAGTCTTAGCATCCTTCAGATTCTTCATAATGATAAATTGATAATAATCCCAAGTGACTCAATAAATATTACTATGCTCCCCGGCAACCGCGCGAGAAAAAGGTCTTGATAACCCACAAGTATAGGGGATCGCAATAGTTTTTAAGGGTAGAGTATTCAACCCAAATTTATAGATTCGACACAAGGGGAGCCAAAGAATATTTGAAGGTATTAGTAGCTGAGTTGTCAATTCAACCACACCTGGAGATTAATTATCTGCAGCAAAGTGATCAGTAGCAAAGTAGTATGATAGTTTTGATAATAGTAGTAGCAGCAGCAATGGTAACGGTAACAGTGATAGCAGTAATTTTGTAGCAAGTGCAACAGTAACTTAGCAAGATCAATATAGGATAAATTCGTAGGCATTGGATTGGTGACTTGTTGGACGATACTCATCATGAGACAGTTATAACCTAGGGCGGTACGCACTAGCTCCAGTTCATGAATATAATGTAGGCATGTATTCCGTAAATACTCATACGTGCTTATGGAAAGAACTTGCATGACATCTTTTGTCCTACCCTCCCGTGGCAGCGGGGTCCTATTGGAAACTAAGGGATATTAAAGCCTCCTTTTAATAGAGAACCGAAACAAAAAACAGTGAATACATGAACTCCTCAAACTACGGTCATCACCGGGAGTGGTCCCGACTACTGTCACTCCGGCTTTGCCGGATCATAACACGTAGTAGGTGACTATAACTTGCAAGATCAGATCTAGAACATGGATATAATGGTGATAACATAAACGGTTCAGATCTGAAATCATGGCACCCGGGCCCAAAGTGACAAGCATTAAGCATGGCAAAGTCATAGCAACATCAATCTTAGAACATAGTGGATACTAGGGATTAGGCCCTACCAAAACTAACTCGATTACATGATGAATCTCAACCAACTCCTCACCGACCAGCGAGCCTATGAAGGAATTACTCACACCCGGTGTGGCGCATCATGGAATTGGCGATGGAGAAAGGTTGGTGAGGACGAAGAATGAAGATCCCCCTCTCCGGAGCCCCAAACGGACTCCAGATATGGCCTCCCGATGAAGAACAGGAGGTGACGGCAGCTCCGTCTCGTGGATCGCGATAATTCTTTCTTCCTAATTTTTTCTAGAAAAAATAGGATTTCATAGCATGGGTTTCAGGGTCTGCGGGGCACCAGGTGGGGACAACCCACCTGGGCGCGCCAGGAGGGGAGCGCCCTGGTGGGTTGTGCCCACCCAGGTGCCCCCCTCCGATGGATCTTGGCTCCAGAAATTATTATTTATTGTATAAAAAATCCTCGCAAAGTTTCGTTCCATTCCAAGAACTTTTATTTCTGCACAAAAACAACACCATGGTAGTTCTGCAGAAAACAGCGCCAGTCCGGGGTTAGTTTCATTCAAATCATGAAAATTAGAGTCCAAAAAAAGAGGAAAAGCGTTAGGAAAAGTAGATACGTTGGAGATGTATCAAATGCCGGCAGCTTGAATTCTGGGCTGGAAAAGGAGAAAATATTAGAGACCTATTCCGCACAACTCCAAAAGTCCTGAAACTTCACGGAGCATGTTTTTGGAATTTATAAAAAATGTTGGGCGAAGAAAGAACCAGAGGGGTGCCACCAGCCAGCCACAAGGGTGGAGGGCGCGCCCCCCAACCTTGTGGGCCCCCTGGCAGGCCTCCGGTGCCCATCTTCTGCTATATGGTGTCTTTCATCCTGGAAAAAATCGAGAAGAAGCTTTCGGGCCGAAGCGCCGCCGTCTCGAGGCGGAACCTGGGCAGAACCAATCTAGGGCTCCGGCGGAGCTGTTCTGCCGGGGAAACATCCCTCCAGCAGGGGGAAATCATCGCCATCGTCATCACCATCGATCCTCTCATCGAGAGGGGGTCAATCTCCATCAACATCTTCACCAGCACCATCTCCTCTCAAACCCTAGTTCATCTCTTGTATTCGATCTTGGTCCCAAAACCTCAGATTGGTACCTGTGGGTTGCTAGTAGTGTTGATTACTCCTTGTAGTTGACGCTAGTTGGTTTATTCGGTGGAAGATCATATGTTCAGATCCTTAATGATAATTAATACTCCGCTGATTTTGATTATGAATATGCTTTGTGAGTATTTACGTTTGTTCTTGAGGACATGGGAGAAGTCTTGTTATAAGTAATCATGTGAATTTGGTATTCGTTCGATATTTTGATAAGATGTATGTTGTCTCTCCTCTAGTGGTGTTATGTGAACGTCGACTACATGACACTTCACCATTATTTGGGCCTAGGGGAAGGCATTGGGAAGTAATAAGTAGATGATGGGTTGCTAGAGTGATAGAAGCTTAAACCCTAGTTTATGCGTTGCTTCGTAAGGGGCTGATTTGGATCCATATGTTTCATGCTATGGTTAGGTTTACCTTAATTCTTCTGTCGTAGTTGCGGATGCTTGCAAGAGGGGTTAATCATAAGTGGGAGGCTTGTCCAAGGAAGGGCAGCACCCAAGCACCAGTCCACCCACATATCAAATTATCAAAGTAACGGACGCGAATCATATGAGCATGATGAAAAGTAACTTGACAGTAATTCCCATGTGTCCTCGCGAGCGCTTTGCTTTATATAAGGGTTCGTCCAGGCTTGTACTTTGCTACAAAAAGGATTGTTCCACCTTGCTGCACCTTAGCTACCTTATTTACTTGTTAGCCGTTACGATTTACCTTATCAGAAAACTATATGTTACCGATAATTTCAGTGCTTGCAGAGAATACCTTGTCGAGAACCACTTGTCATTTCCTTCTGCTCCTCGTTGGGTTCGACACTCTTACTTATCGGAAGGACTACGATAGATCCCCTATACTTTTGGGTCATCACCAGGCCACTGCATACTGCATCCAGGGTGGTGAGCTCTACCGAAGGCGCCCGAACGATGTTTCTCTATGATGCAGCTCCAGGGAGCAGGGATGCGAGCTGTTGGCCCACATACATGGCGGGGACTATGGGCATCACTCCTCATCGTGCACCCTCGTGGGCAAGGCGTTCGCAGCGGGTTCTACTGGCCCAAGGTGCTCAATGATGCCGCTAAGTTGGTAAGAGCTTGTGAGGCTTGCCAGTTCCATGCTAAGCAGATCCACCAGCCCACTCAGGGCCTCCAGACCATCCCACTCTCGTGGCCATTCACGATATGGGGTTGGACATCCTGGACCCATTCCCTCGAGCTCCCCGGGGCTACCTCTACCTCTATGTCACCATCGACAAGTTCACCAAGTGGGCGGAAGTGGAGGCCGTCCACACCATCCCAGCCGGCTCGGCCTTCAAGTTTGTTAATGGCATCGTGAGCCATTTCGGGGTTCCTAACCGCATCATCACCGAAAATGGCTCTCAGTTCACGAGCAACCTTTTCAAAACATATTGTGCTAACCTTGGAACGCAGATATGCTACGCTTCGGTGGCACACCCACGGAGCAACGGCCAGGCTGAGCGCGCCAACGTGGAGGTCCTGAGGGGCGTCAAGGCGAGCACCTTCAAGAAGAAGCTCGAGGCCTGCGGTAGGGGTTGGCTCGATGAGCTCCGGTCCGTGTTGTGGTCCATCCTCACCACCGCGACCAAGCTCACGGGCGAGACTCCGTTCTTCCTCGTCTACGGAGCCGAGGCGGTCCTCCCTCATGAGGTCAGGCATCACTCCACGCAGGTCTTGGCATTCGACGAGGCACACCAGGACGCCTCGCGGGGGATGGACATCATGCTGGGGGAGGAACGCCATGGCCAAGCCTCACTCAGTGCAGCGAGGTACCATCAGGCGCTGCGGTGGTATCACTGCCGCATCGTCCGCTCCAGGACGCTCGAGGTGGGTGATCTCGTCCTGGTGCTCTCCAGGGAAAGGCTTCATAAACTCTCACCCATGTGGGAGGGCCCATTCAGGATCGCCCGTGTCTCCAGGCTTGGTGTCGTGCGCCTGGAGACGTAGGATGAGATCCCCATCCAGTACGCCTGGAACATCTAGCACCTCCAGAAGTTCTACGCATGACCAGGCTCCGCGCCTGTGAAGATCTCCGCTCATGACACTCTCACGTAATAATGAGTTGGGGTTGTACATGCCCCGGAGTCTCCTGAGTGCCGCCCCGAGGCCTCACGGGGGCTCCCACCCACGTCCTAGTGGAGGCCTTATGCTCCGTGCTGGTGGGAAGATAAGAAGACTAGTCTAGGTGCCGGCCGCGGCTGTTCTTTTGCTTGCTTTCTGTAGCTGGTTTGCAACTTCTTGAATGAAATTTGGAGTTTTCGCATCTTTCATTCGCAAGGGTCGGGAAATCTCTTTCTTTTTCTCTCCTTGCAGCGTTCGCTCTTTGAAATTTTGCCTTAGGGAGAGTGGCAGTTGCCCGTCGCTCTTACTCGCACGTCCCGCGCGCGGGGGCTGGGAACGGTGTGTGCACTTGGGCTCGCCCGCGACCACACCCCGCCAAAGCCCTGCTGCCCCAACCTTTGGTGTCCTAATCCTTGCGGGACGCTCTTAAACGAGCTCGTGGGCATGCGTGTCCTCTCGAGTCCGTGACCCCGGGCACCGCGAAGCGACGCACTAGCCACGGCCAACCCATGCTCGGGGGCTCACGCGAGGTAAGACGAGACGCCTCATGAGGTATTCTAACCCTGTAGCTACATGACGCCTCTTGAGGCTCAACGACTCTCAAGTCTTCAAGAAGGAAGCCCTTGGAAGAAGCCCCTGAGGCAAGGGGCACGCCCTCGCGGCACGGGAGTCTACTAGGAGCACATCCAGCAAAGTCATCTCAACTACGCCCGATAGCAACACGGATATCACTACACAATATAGAAATAACAAGCATAACATAGTGGCGCAAGCGCCATGGTTCGTTACACGCCCCGACGGGGACTTCTACTCCTTCCTTGATGAAGAAAAAGAAAACGGAAATAGCTACGTGACCGCAGCGGCTCATAAGGCCCGGCTCCAGCAACACTCGGGCTCAGTCAGAATCCTCCTCCTGCTTCACCGGAGCGCGACGGCGGCGCGGCTCGTCACCATCCTTGGTCCGAGCCTGGCGACGTGGAGGCCCGTCGAAGTCGTCGTTGCTGGTGCTCCCCCCGGAGAAGGAGCCATCATCGCTGGAGGCGACGCGACCGTCATCAAGGGCAAGCTCACCATCATCGTCGTCGTTGTCGCTCTCTGGGCAGCACCCCGAGCGTTGGCTGCCTTCCCCGAACACCCTGACGTAGATGGTTGCAATGCTGTCCTACCTGAAGTGGACGGTGCATTTCCCATGCAAACCCCGCGCGCAGGCGAACGACTGCCACCCGCGGTTCAGGAACATGTTGCCAGCGGCGGTGACTTCAACATCCACCCATGAAGCCTTGCTGCAGCATCCGTCGGCCTACAGCCAGAGGCCATCAGACCCTCTGACTGGCAGCACGCTCGCAAGAAGCACAGAAGCTAGAACCAGGTTCCCGCTGGCCTCCCCGACCACACGATGAATTCCAGAGACGCTTCGGCGGAGTGGGAGTGCGGTCGTGTCCGCCGGGCGACCGCCACGCACCTCCCCCCATCACAAAAGTCTCCCCGTCTGCGGTGGCTCCTACCACTGGAAGAAGCACCACCACGGCTGCCGGAGGCGACGCCGACCGTTAAAGGGGCGCGCCCGCGCCCCCGAGGGGCCGCCGCTGGAGTCACCGCGTGTTTCCGGGGCCGCCCGCAGCCTCTCTTGGGTGGCGGCGAGTCAGACCCCTCTTTGGGGTCGTTCCCTTTCTTCGCCGCGGAAAACCTCCTCACCGGCACCATGGGTGTTTCGACAAGACTGTCGGTGTTCTGGGAACGGGGGTCCCCTGACTTGCCTACCTATGGCCCATGGCGTGGCTCCACCAACGGCCTGGTACGGCCCATCTTCATCAACAACCACTCAAGACCCTCGCGAGGGGCCAAGCCTCACGAGGCGGATGACACAAGACCTACTCAGGGGCAGCCTCACTAGGCTGGCTCGCGAGGAGCGGAGACGTCAAGGCAGGGGGCACCTCGCGAGGTTCACGTGACGTGAGCCATGACGACTGAAGCCAGGCGGGTGCCAGCGGGCATAGACGGGGCATCAAGCAAAGGTTTCCATATCGGTGCAACAAGACCAAGACCAGCAGGACAGCAGGACGGAGGTCACCGCGAAGCCCACGGCGGCTTGTACTAGTTGTCTCCCTTCAAAATTGGCCGTTGTGGGATCCCTTCCCGCCTAACATTTGGGAAGAGGACCAGGGCCTCTATAAATAGGACTAGCCACCACCGTAGGAGGAGGATCCTGGATTCAGATCATCCACTCACACCCACAAGCTCCACGAGCTCAAGAACACCTCTCCTCAGGAGGCTGTTCATCCCTTGTACTTGTTCATCCCCAGCCTACAAGGCAATCCACGACACCACACTGGAGTAGGGTATTACACCACAATGGTGGCCCGAACCAGTATAAACTCTTGTCTCGCTTGTTCTTTGGGTTCGGCGAGCTAGGCCTTCAGATCGTTGCCCGAGCGAGCTAGAGAGGGAGAGAGATCTTCGTGCTTAACCCAGTGTTCGAACCTCAAGGGTTTGCCGGAACCCGTAATCCGACATTTGGCGCGCCAGGTAGGGGGCACTGAAGCTTTCCCCTCATCGATCCACGCTCCACCAACTCCACCTCTCTGTTCGGTCCCCGTGGCCGACGCCGCCCCTCCGACTAGATCGACGGGCGCCCGTGATGGTGCCATGGGGCTCAGGGCCCTCACCCCTGCCTTATGGCGGGTGCGGTGGCCGCCCAAGTTTAGGCCGGAGATGCCACCCCGCTATGACGGCGCGGCGGATCCGTCGGCCTTCCTGCTAGCGTACGAGGAGGCCATTCTGGAGGCTGGGGGCGCCGACAAGGTCATGGCCAACTAGTTCCCCATGGCCCCCGCTAGTGCGCCACGCGCCTGGCTGCTCAATCTGCCAGGGTCCTCTGTGGCTTCCTGGGAGGAGCTTTGCGGCCTTTTCGTCGCACGCTTCGCGGCACCGGCGCCTGCCACCGTCACGGCCCTCCTCGGCGGCTCACAGGCACCACCCTCGGACCTCCACGTCAAGCAGTTCTTCCGCCAGATCGGCGCTGCCTCGGCGCAGCAGGGACCCCTCCGAGATGGGCGGCTCCCAAGGCCGACCTCACCTTCGGCTCAGAGGACCACCCCGCCACCACTGCTGGCTCAGGCGCACTCTCAATGCTCTGCATGCCCACCATCTGCAACGTCGCCATGACCAAGACCCTCAGCAACGGTGGGGATGGCCTCAATGTGCTCTCTATGGAAGCTTTCGGCTTGCTGCATGTGTTGCACGGCCGGCTCCGCCCCACCAAGCCGTTCTACGGAGTCGGTGGCGGATCCACCGGCCCCTTGGGGCAGATACGCCTCCCAGTAACCTTGGGTACCCGGGACAACTACCGCACCGAGCTGATCGACTTCGATATCACCTACATCGGCCTCCCATACAGCGCCATCCTCGGGTACCCAGCTCTGGCTCAGTTCATGGCGGCGACCCATCCGGCCTACAACCTCATGAAGATGCCCGGGAGCAACAGCGTCCTTGCCGTGGCGGGGGAGACCAAAGAGGCTCTAACAGCCCTCAAGCTCGCCTTCAGGGCCACCACGGCCGCGCGCCCAGCCGACGAAGCCGCCCCAGGAGCTAAGGGGGTTGCACCGACGAAAAAGGAGCAGTTGCTAACTCAGGATCGAGCCGAAACGAAGCAGGTGCCGGTCGAGGAGGATGGGTCCTCAAGAACCACCTTCACCATAGGCGCCAACCTCAACCAAGACCAAGAGGAGGCATTGGTGAAGTTCCTGCGCGCGAACAAGGAGGTATTCGCCTAGGAGCCCAAGCAGCTGGTAGGGGTCCCAAGGGGGGTAATCGAGCACCATTTGAGGGTGTGCCCCAACGTGCACCCTGTGAAGCAGAAGGCGCGGCGACAATCCACGGAGAAGCAGTCCTTCATCGTCCAGGAGACCCGCAAGCTACAGGCGGCAGGCGTTATCCGCAAGGTCCGGTACCCCGAGTGGCTCGCGAACCCTATCGTCGTGCCCAAGAAAGACGGAAAGGAACGCATGTGCATCGACTTCACCAACCTCAACAGAGCCTGCCCTCAAGACCCATTCCCATTTCCGCGCATCGACGAGTTCGTCGACTCCACAGCTGAGTGCGACCTGTTGTGCTTCCTAGACGCCTTCTCGGGTTACCACCAGATCAAGATGGCGGTGGAGGATGTCGAGAAGACGGCCTTCCTGACCCCGTGTGGGGTGTACTACTACACCTGCATGCCGTTCGGACTGCGCAATGCTGGGGCGACCTTCAAGCGGCTGATGCACATCGCCTTGGGCTAGCAGCTCGGGAGGAACGCAGAGGCCTACGTCGACGACATTGTGGTAAAATCTCGGGAGGTGTGGACTCTCATTCAAGACCTGGAGGAGACCTTTGCCAGTCTGCGCCAGGTGGACTTGCGACTCAACCCGGAGAAGTGCATCTTCGGTATCCCCTCCAGCAAGCTATTGGGCTTTCTCGTGTCGCACAGGGGGATCGAGGCCAACCCGGAGAAGGTCAAGGCGATAGAAGACATGAGCCCGCCACAAACTCTCAAGGAAATGCAGAAGCTCGCGGGCTGCGTGACCTCACTAGGGCGCTTCATCTCCAAGCTGGGGGAGCGCGCCTTGCCATTCTTCAAGCTGATGAACAAGAAGGGCCCATTCGAGTGGACCACGGAGGCCGACCTGGCATTTCAAGACCTCAAGAGATACCTGACCAGCCCGCCGGTGATGGTAGCGCCTCGCCCCCTTGGGCCCCTAGTGCTCTACCTGGCTGCCACACCCCATTCAGCCAGCGCGGCATTGGTGGCCGTCCGGGAGGAGCGCCTGGCCAAGGGTACGCCGCGCAATGACGCCCTTTCAGCCGGAGCGGCACGGCACAAAGATGGCGCTGCTAGAGCCATGACGATGCCCACAGATGATCAGGTCCCGCAAGACGGCGTTCGCAGGCCTGGAGAGGCCCCGATGGATGACCAAGCTCCTGATGTCCCCCCACCTCAGGAGGCACCACAGCGTCTGGAAGCCGCAGGCTCCATCGACGCTCCCGCCCTCGTCGAGCACCCGGTGTACTTCGTCAGCACGGTGTTACGGGACACAAGGGCACGATACCCCATGCCTCAGAAGCTTTTACTCACACTCCTAGTGGCCTCGCGCAAGCTGCGTCATTACTTCCAAGGCCACCCAATTAAGGTAGTCGCAGCCAACCCACTGGAGAGGGTGCTCCGGAGCCCCAACGCTGCGGGAAGAGTAGCCGAGTGGAACATCGAACTACATGGGTTTCAGCTGGAGTTCAGCACAACCAGGGTCATCAAGGGAGCCACCCTCACTGACTACGTGGCAGAATGGACCGATGCTCTCAAGCCCGAAGCAGGCGAGAACTGATCCCTCTCGCCGGGGAGTGAAGCGCCTGAGGGCTGGGTCATGTACTTTGACGGCGCCTTCGCACGTCAAGGCGCGGGGGCTGGAGCCGTACTCATCTTGCCCACCCAGGACAAGCTATACTATGTGGTGCAACTCTGCTTTCAGAGGGGTGAGAAGGTCTCCAACAACATCGCGGAGTACGAGGGGTTGATCGCTGGTCTCAAGGCAGCGGTAGCTTTGGGAGTGAAGCGCCTCACCATCAAGGGCGACTCTCGGCTCCTCGTCAACTTCTCCAACAAGGTGTACGAGCCAAGGGACGAGCACATGGAGGCATACCTCGCGGAGGTACGCAAAATGGAGAAGCAATTCTTGGGCCTGGAGCTACAACACGTGCCGCGCGGCACTAACAAGGAAGCCAATGAGATCGCGAAGAGGGCGCCAAGGCGTCAGCCCCAAGAGCCTGGTGTCTTGGAAGAATGACTCTTCAAGCCCTCAGTGGCCCCATCGGCCGCGGAGCCTGCACCGCCTCAGGAGGAACTTCCCCAGCCACCAGCCTCGGGAGCACCCGCTTGTGGCCCGACCTCAGGAGCACGCCTTCTCCTGGCGCTTGAACCTCAGGAGGGGTGATGGACCGAAGAATTCAAGGCTTACCTGGCACAAGGAATGCTGCCGGAGAAAGAGGAGGACGCGGAGCGCGTGGCCCGGCAGGCTACGGCATACTGCATCCAGGATGGTGAGCTATACAGGAAACGGCCGAATGATGTTTCCTTTCGATGCATCTCCAGGAAGCAGGGGAGCGAGCTGCTAGCTAACATACACGGCGAAGATTGCGGGCATCACTCGTCGTCGCGCACCCTAGTGGGCAAGGCGTTCCCAGTGGGTTCTACTGGCCCACGGCACTCAACGACGCAACCGAGCTGGTAAGATCCTGCGAAGCCTTCCAGTTCCATGCCAAACAAATCCACCAGCCGGCCCAGGGCCTCCAGACTATCCCGCTCTCATGACCGTTCGCGGTCTGGGGGCTGGATATCCTGGGTCCGTTCCCTCGAGCGCCCGGGGGCTACCGCTACCTCTACGTCGCCATCAACAAATTCACCAAATGGGCAGAGGTAGAGGCCGTCCGCACCATCCCAGTCGGGTCTGCAGTTAAGTTCATCAGGGGCCTCGTGAGCCGGTTTGGGGTCCCTAACCGCATCATCACCGACAACGGCTCACAGTTCACTAGCAATCTCTTCAAAACATATTGTGCTAACCTTGGAACGCAGATATGCTGCACCTCAGTGGCACACCCCAGGAGCAATGGCCAGGCCGAGCGCGCCAACACAGAGGTCCTGAGGGGTGTCAAGACCAGGACCTTCACGAAGATGCTCGAGGCCTACAGTAGGGGCTGGCACGACGAGCTCCAGTCCGTGCTGTGGTCCATCCGCACCACTGCCACAAGCCAACAGGCGAGACCCCATTCTTCCTCGTCTACAGAGCCAAAGCAGTCCTCCCTCATGAGGTCAAGCATCGCTCCGCGTGGGTCCTGGCGTTTGACGAGGCACGTCAGGACGCCATGCGGGGGATGGACCTCGTGCTGGGGGAGGAGCGCCACCGTCAAGCCTTGCTTTGGGCGGCAAGATACCAGCAGGCGCTGCGGCGGTACCACTGCCGCAGCGTCCGCTCCAGGACGCTCGAGGTGGGCGATCTCGTCCTAAGGCAGGTGCTCTCCAGGGAAGGGCTGCATAAGCTCTCACCCATTTGGGAGGGCCCGTTTAGGATTGCCCACGTCTCCAGGCCTGGCGCCATGCACCTGGAGACGCAGGACGGGATCCCCATCCAGAACGCCTGGAACATCCAGCACCTCCAAAAGTTCTACCCATGAAGCAAGGCCCAGTGCCTGTGAAGGTCTCCGCTCATGACACTCTCACGTAATAATGAGTGGGGCTGTACATGCCCCGGAGTCTCCGGACTTCCGCCCTCGGGCCTCGGGGGCTCCCTCCCACGTCCTAGTGGCAGCACTTAGCTCCGCGCTGGTCAGAAGACTAGACTAGGTGCCGGACGCGGCTATTCATTTGCTTTCTGTAGTTGGCTTGCCCCTTTTTAATGGAATTTGAAGTGCTGGCGTTTCTCGTTGGCTTGGTCGAATTTCCTCTTCTCTACGTTTCCCCATTCAGTTCTTTGTTTTGCGTTAGGGAGGGCGGAAGTTGCCCGACGCTCTCCCTCGCACGCCTCGCGAGGGGGCTGGACAGGTGCGTGCGTGTGCGCTCCCCTGATCTCCGCCAGGCGCCCTCGATCGAGCTCGTAGTTGGCGCACCCCCTGTTTAAGTCCATACCCCACGGGTGTCGCGACGCGGTGCACTAGGCCATGGTCAGCCCATGCCCATGCCCGAGGCCCTGCGCAAGAAGGGGTAAGGATTTCCTAACGAATTTTTGCAATTTCTCGTTGTCCCCCAAGTCGGCAGCAGGGAAGCCTCGCCAGAGGCTAGGAGGCGCGCGCCCACACCAAGCGGAAACTACCCCGGATGTACCAAGCTAAGTTATCCCCTTACGCCTACATAAAGCACATATGCTGCAACACAGCCCGGAAATGGTAGACATAAGCATAAAGCAGCATAAGCATTACGGTTCATTACATGCCCTCGCAGGGCCCCATAATTGTTTCTGAAATACAGGAAGAAAGGGAAAGACAGGCAAAAGCGGCTCCTACGACCGCGGCTGCTCACGAGGATCAGACCCCGGTGCCCCCGGGGACTCAGACGGAGCCCTCCTCGCGCTTCACTGGGGCGTGGCGACGGGACGACCCGCCACTTTCCTCGAAGCGAGCCCGACGGCTGGTCATAGCCGCCGCTGCTGGAGCTTGCACCGGAGGAAGCGCTGCCACTGTCGGACGAACCACGGCCATCGCCGAGGGCGAGTTCACCCTCCTCCTCGTCACGACCGTCGCCAAGGTCGAGCACCTCGTGACCATCGCTGTCCTCAGGGAAGCACCCAGCGCGGCGACCGTCTTCCCCGAACACCCTCGTGAAGAGGGTCGCAGCGCCGTCGTACTTGAAGTGGAGGGTGCACCACCTGCTCAGACCGCGCACGCGGGTAAACGTCTGCCAGCCGCGGGCCAGGGCTATATTGCCCACGACACAGACCTCCACCGTGACCCATGAGGCCTTGCTACAGCAGCCGTCGGCCTGCAGCCAGAGGCCACCAGGACCCGCGGCCGGCAGCTCACCGGTAAAGTAGCGCGGAAGCTGAAGCCAGGTGCCGGTCGGGTTCTCCGACCACACGACGAACTCCGGTAGCACCTCCGCCGAGTGGAAGCACGGTCAGGGAGGCTGGGCGACCATGGCAGGCGTCCCTTCGTTGACGGGACTGCCGCACCTCGGACAGCTCCCGCCGCGCGTGGAGGCGCCGCCACGGCCGCCAGGAACGGCGCCAAGCCCCGAAGAAGTTCGGACGTGCCCACGAGGGACCACAGCTGGGGTGGCGGCATGCTTGCGGGGGCGGCCACGCCCCCTCTTAGGCGGAGGCGAGCCGGGCCCCTCCTGGCGAGCTTTCCCCTTCTCTGCGGCTGAGAACCTCTTCATCGATGCCATGGGTGTCGCAGCAAGGCAATAAAGCGAGGAGGAATAGGAAGAAGCAGGCGGATTGGAGGAAGAGATGAGCAATGGGGGCTCCGCTCCCTCCTCATTTATAGCCAGGAGGACGCCAACATTCTACCTCCACGATCGCAGGTAATTATGGTTATTCTGCATGCACCAGGGACTTGTCAAGTCGGGCAGTTGCCGAGGCGGCGTGGGGAAGCGGAGACGCCCACGTCCTGTCAATCGCCACGCGTCAATCAAGGCCGCAGGCAGTTGGGGCCCTGCGGCGCTCCGCACTTGACCTTTGGCCTCACCTCAAAGCCAAGTACGAGCGCGCCTTGGGCCCGGGGACTACTATCGGTGTTCTGGGAACGGGGGTCCCCAGACTTGCCTGCCTACAACCCACGGCGTGGCTCCACCAACTGCCTGGTACGGCCCATCTTCATCAACAACCACTCAAGACCCTCGTGAGGGGCCAAGCCTCACGAGGCGGACGACACAAGACCTCCTCAGGGGCAGCCTCACTAGGCTGGCTCGCGAGGAGCAGAGACGTCAAGGCAGGGGGCACCTCGCGAGGTTCGCGTGACATTAGCCTTGACAACCGAAGCCAGGCAGGCGCCAGCAGGTGCAGAGCACCAGTTTCCCCTTTGGTGCTAAAGGGGAAAGCGCATGCGAGGAGTCCCGAGGCATCATGCAAAGGTTTCTATATCGGTGCAACAAGACCAAGACCAGCAGGACGGCAGGACGGAGGTCACCGCGGAGCCAACGGCGGCGTCACCACCAGAGCCTTTGACATGCGAAGACCACCTTTTCTCAGGATAGCTTGCACTAGTTGTCTGCCTTCAAAATTGGCCGTTGTGGGATCCCTTCCCGCCTAACATTTGGGAAGAGGACCAGGGCCTCTATAAATAGGACTAGCCACCACCGTAGGAAGAGGATCATGGATTCAGATCATCTACTCACACCCACAAGCTCCACGAGCTCAAGAACACCTCTCCTCAGGAGGCTATTCATCCCTTGTACTTGTTCATCCCCAGCCTACAAGGCAATCCACCACACCACACTGGAGTAGGGTATTACACCACAAAGGTGGCCCGAACCAGTATAAACTCTTGTGTCCCTTGTTCTTTGGGTTCGACGAGCTAGGCCTTGAGATCGTTTCGCGAGCGAGCTAGAGAGGGAGAGATATCTTCGTGCGCACCCCAGTGTTCGAACCTCAAGGGTTTGCCGGAACCCATAATCCAACAGAGACGGCGAGACAAGAAGGAAAAGAAGGAGCAAGCAGCGAGAAGACATAGATGAGCAGGGGGCCCCGCCCCGTCCATTTATAGCCAGAGGGAGGCCAACCGCCGGCCTCCCACGATCCCCAGTAATGATGATCCTTTTTGCATGCAGCAGGCTGTTGTCAAGTTGAATGGTTGCCAAGGCAGCATGGGGAAGCGCAGGCGCCCACGTCCTATCAAGCACCACCCGTCGACCGGGTCCGCGGGCGATTGGGTTCCACGGTGCTTCACCCTTGCCCTTTGGCCTCGCCTCGAAGCCAAGTCTGAGTGCGCCTTGGGCCTGGGGGCTGCTGTTGGTGTTTTGGGAACTAGAGTACCCAGACTTGCCTGCCTACAGCCCGCGGCCTGGCTCCATCAAACGGCCTGGTACGGCCCATCTTCAGCATCGATAAAGCAGGACCCTCGCGGGGGGCCAAGTCTCGTGAGGCGGATGACGCCAAGACCTCTAGAGGGAGCGGCCTTCCTATGTCGGCTCCTTAGGAGCAGAGATTCCTATGCAGGTGTTCACCTCATGAGTTTAAGGTGACGCAAGCCATGACGACCAAGGCCATGCGTGTGCCAGCGGGCGCAGTACAGCGGGTTTCCTCTTTGGTGCTAAGGAGGCAAGCGCAGGAGCAGAGTCCGAGGAATCAGCCAAAGATTTCCATTCCCGTGCTACAAGACCAAGACCGCCAGGACGGCGGGGTGGAGGTCATCGCCGAGCCCACCACGGCATCACGACCAGAAGCTTTGTAGGCGAAGACCACCTTTCGTCAGGATAAGATGTACTATTTGTCTCCCTTCAAACTTGGCCATTGTGGGATCCCTTCCCGCCTTCGTTTTGGAGGAAGAGGACCGAGGCCACTATAAATATAGCCTCGCCACCACCATAGGAGGGGATCCGGATCTGATCCATCCGAACCCTCACTAGCTCACACCAACACAAGAGCAGACCTCCTGAGGTAGTTCTTCCTCTATACTAGTTCATCCTTGGCCCCTCGCGAGGCCAATCCACCCCAAAGCAGGAGTAGGGTATTACACCGCAAGGTGGCCCGAACCTGGGTAAACTATCGTGTCCCTTTCCTTCCCCGTCCATCGAGTTAGGCCGTGAGAGCATCAATTTGGTAGGTTGGGGAGATCGAGTTCTTCGCATGCACCCCAGAGTTTGAATCTTTCTTGGGTCTGCGGAGCCCTGAATCCGACAATGTGTGATCCCTTGCTTTTATTTGGCATTAATTATATGTAGTATCACTGTCTTCATCCTGGTGTACTATGTAGGTCCTGGCTTATTAGTCCCTTTTGTAATTTGTGCTAAATTTTGACCAAAGATTTAACTGACAAAATGTTAGTGCATGTCAACAAAAATCATATCATTTGATTTGTATTTGAACATAGTTTTCAATGATATAATTTTGGTGACATGCATGAACCTTTTGTTAGTCAAATTTATGGTCAAAATTTGGCACAGATTACGACGGGGAGCAATAAACCAGGACGGAGGTAGACTGGTCCGTCACCATCGTGTTTTGTGTCTAATTCTGACTTCAGCGATCCAACCTACATGGAGGGAGTACTGTATATATTGGCGCGACAACCAAACTTATATATTCAAAACTGAGTATTACTACAAGTCACGAGTTCAAAACAATAAAGTCAGACAAGTACAACATGTCCGTGCCGTTCGCGTCGCACCCTCACACAGTCGCGGTGCACAATGTAGTAAATGACTAGTCTCTTCTTGACCCGCATTTACATTGATACGGCTTGAATGCCAAGGAGGGAGAGTGTCGGATTACGGGTTCCGGCAAAACCCTTGAGGTTCAAACTCTGGGGTGCACACGAAGATCCCTCTTCCCCTAGCCCACTCTCGCAACGACCTCCAGGCCTAGCCCGCCGAACCCAAGGAACAAGGGACACAAGAGTTTATACTGGTTCGGGCCACCGATGTGCTGTAATACCCTACTCCAGTGCTGTGTGGTGGATTGCCTTGTAGGCTGAGGATGAACTAGTACAAAGGGTGAATTGCCTCAGGAGGAGAGGTGTTCTTGAGTTCTATGAGCTGGTGAGGATGGTCTTGGTGGAATGGATCCGGTCCAAGATCAGTTGCCTCCTATGGTGGCGGCTAGTCCTATTTATAGAGGCCCCGGTCCTCTTCCCAAATGTTTAGGCTAGAAGGGATCCCACAACGGCCAATTTGAAGGGGGACAGCTAGTACAAGCTATCTTGACAAAAGGTGGTCTTCGCCTGCCAAAGGCTCTGGTGGTGACGCTGTCGTGGGCTCGCGATGACCTCCGTCCTGCTGTCCTACTGGTCTTGGTCTCGTTGCACCGATATGGAAATCTTTGTCTGATGCCTCGGGACTCCTCGCCTGCACCTGCCTCTTTAGCACCAAAGAGGCAACTGGTACTCTTCGCCCGCTAGCGCCCGCCTGGCCTTGGTCGTCATGGCTCACGTCACGGAAACCTCGCGAGGTGCCCCTTGCCTTGATCTCTCCGCTCCTCGCGAGCCAGCCTAGTGAGGATGCCCCTGACGAGGTCTTGTGTCGTCCGCCTCGCGAGGCTCGGCCCCTCGCGAGGGTCTTGAATGTTTGCTGATGAACATGGGACGTACCAGGCCGCTAGTGGAGCCATGTCGCGGGCCGCAGGTAGGCAAGTCTGGGGACCCCCGTTCCCAGGACGCCGGCAGTAGCCCCCGGGCCCGAGGCGCGCTCGGACTTGGCTTCGAGGCGAAGCCAAGGGGCAAGTGCAGAGCGCCGTAGACCCCAACCGCCTGCGGCCTTGATTAACGCTCGGCAACTTCCCGACTTGACGATTCCCTGGTGCATGCAGAAAACCCATCATTACCTGCAATCATGGGGGTCGCCGGTTGGCCTCCTCCTATAAATGGGGAGGGGGTGGAGCCCCCGTCGCTCATCGCTCCCCCATTTCTCTCGCTTCTTCTTCCTTGCTTCACTGCCTCGCCGCGTCGCCCATGGCACCGATACGGAGGTTCTCCGCTGCTAAGAAGGGAAAAACCCGCCGTGAAGATCTTGGGCCACTCCCCCCGAAGAAGAGGATGGTCCGTCTTCGCGACGTCGTCTCGAGGCGGGAGGTGACGAGGCCATGGTACGAGCGGCCTCCCCCCGGCTACCCGCTGCTTGTGTATGCCCAGGCGCAAGGCCCCAAAGAGGGAGGTGGCGGCTCGCGGTTCTCGCGCTATGGCTGTGGTAGCCATGCTATGGTGACGCGCGCCGCTGCCCCACGAACCCACGCCGAAGGCTCCTCGCGTGAATCCGTGATCTGGGCGGTGATGCCGCCGCACACGTGGATCCGATTCCCGCCGTTCTTCGCCGCGGAGATGCCGCCGAGGGGGCCTCTCGAGCTGTGGATGCAGCACGCCGAGTGTGGCACCCCGGCAACGGGGGCAGAGGTTGAGGCCGTCGCCCCGGGCAAGATCTTCATGACTCGCGGATGGGCGAGGTCGCCCGTGTCTGCCGCGCGGAGGGAGCCCTCACCATCCATTTCGAGTACGATGGCGCCTCCACGTTATTCTTCAGGGTCTTCGATGGGGAAGGCCGCCGGCTGGAGTGCTGCTCGGGAGGGAGCCTCCAGGGTGGCGCGACGCCTGGCGCCGGCCCCGCCGATAGTCCCTCCAGCAGCAGTGATGGCACTTGGGAGTCCAGCGGTTCTCTTGAGCCTGACGAGACCCTGGAGACGAGTGACGACAACTACGTGCCCCCGAGCTCCCGCCGTGCCCGGAGCGCGGCGGCAGCGTCCGCTCGTCGTCACCGCTGATCTGGATGGGGATGGCGTCGATCTCTGGTGGCCCACTGTTGATGATGGCATCGGCGGCGATGCCCGTAGATATAGCTTCCGATAGTCTTCTCCTTTTGTTCCCTGTGAGGAATCAAGATGGACCCCATAGGGGTTTGTAAAGAATCTGTAGTGCCTTTGGTGTTAATATCATCCCCATTATGAAAGCTTATGTTCGCGCGTCTTGCTTCGGCTTGGTTCCCCTTTCCAACCTTGCGGCAGCCTAGCGCTCTATGCTGACAGGCCCCAGTCCCCAGGCAGGCTTCAACTGTCGCTGGTATGCCAGGTCGCGATGCCGTGGTCAAGGCCAGGAGGTGAGCGGCCCGAGGTCTGGTAAGAGCCCCTGAGGCGCGATTCTCAAGGGGTCCCCTTTAGCGTGCAAGCAACTCCCGGAAGGCAGGAAAGGTAGGTGGCGTCGCCGTAGCAAGGCTGCACGGGCTAGGAATCCTGCGTTATGGTACTGGGCTAACTTGACAGCGTGACTTATCTTTAGCGATCTATGATCAATTCCTTAGGCCGTGCCCGACCTGCGCCTCTGCGTTTGTGGTATTGTCAGGTCGGGACCGCGTCAGGTCCTTCCCCCTCGCGCACTCTCCTAAGTGCTCTGCGTTCTCGGGTCCCGACCCTCGAGCAAGGCTCAGCCGCCGCTGGTATGCCAGGTCGCGATGTCGTGGTCAAGGCCAGGGGTGAGGGCTGGAGAGTCAGTAAGAGCCCCTGAGGCGCGATGCTCAGGAGCCCCCCTTTCACGCACAAGCGAATCGCATGAGAGGAGGAACGAGCCCTTGAGCACGCCGGCTACCCAGAGGTAGATCGTCTCGTAGAGAGACGGGGGCACTGAGGATCGGGTGAGGTGACATGCGCGGAGCAGAGCAGGCCACGAGCCAGAGCTCGATCTCTCAGATTTGTCAGCGTTGCAGGGACGGACCCGAGCACAAGCGCCGTGCCGACGTGCGGGGCTCTCATCGTGGGGCAGATAGGAGATTGGTTAGCAGCGCGGGATGCCGCGAGGTGCAATCAGGCACGTGATAACCATAGGGAAACCGCGCAAGGAGATAAGCTATTTTAAATAGATGCAAGGGCGATACATGCCACTGGGACGGACCCGAGCGGCCCGGGGGTGATGCAACCCGAGGGGCGCCCCCGGCAGAGTAAGCTAAAGATGCAGAAAGATACATGCCGCAGGGACAGGCCCGTGCGACCTGGGAATGATGCAGGCCGAGGGGCGCTCCCAGCTGAGTAAACCAGAAAATGTCGCCTGGTACCGTTGTTGAAGGAGTGTTGAAGTAGGTGAAGGTGCGCGCTGAAGGAGTCGCTCCTCACGAGCCACCAGGGCCCTGAGCCTTAGGAGGCTCCGGGGGCTCGGGTGGTTCCTTGAGGACCGTCGCCATCTCCGCCAGGACTGCGTGATGCCTAGCCTCCTGAGCCGCCAGGATGCTCCGTAAGTGACGCTGGAAAGTGACAGCCACATTCGGCAGGCTAAATGGCATGCGAACATAGCTGTGAGGTGGACCCTCACACCAGCCAACACGCGAAGGCCAGAAGCACTCTTGAGATGCAGCCCTGTTGAGCCCTGGGATGTCGACACAGACGCGTAGCCCGCCGTCCTCGCCGGGATGGGGAGCTATGCCGGGTGGTGGGTGGCGGTCGCCGCGTATGGTCCTTGCCTCTTGAAGCTCCTAGGTCGCCTTGTCGATGAACTCCTAAGCACCGGGCGCGCCTCGCCCAGTGCCCTTTTGGGGGAAACGTGCGGCGAAGCACGCCTCCATATGGTGCCCGAGCGCCTCCCTCATGATGTTGGCTAGGTCTGAGGCCCTCTAAGAGCAGGACGTGGTGGCGGACGCTGCGACGACCGTGGCCCCCGCCAGGAGTGGGGCGACCGGCCTCGTGAGGACCGCTGGCAGGATCAGCCTCGCGAGGGCGCCTGGAGGGATCAGCCTCGTGAGGATCGTCCTCAGGGCAATGCCGGTCTTCCTCCACTACCGCTGTCGGTGTCAAAACCGGCGGATCTCGGGTAGGGGGTCCCGAACTGTGCGTCTAAGGCGGATGGTAACAGGAGGCGGGGGACACGATGTTTACCCAGGTTCGGGCCCTCTCGATGGAGGTAATACCCTACTTCCTACTTGATTGATCTTGATGATTTGAGTATTACAAGAGTTGATCTACCACGAGATCGTAGAGGCTAAACCCTAGAAGCTAGCCTATGGTATGATTGTTGTTGTCCTACGGACTAAACCCTCCGGTTTATATAGACACCGAAGGGGGCTAGGGTTACACAGAGTTGGTTACATGGGAGGAGATCTACATATCCGTATTGCCAAGCTTGCCTTCCACGCCAAGGAGAGTCCCATCTGGACACAGGACGAAGTCTTCAATCTTGTATCTTCATAGTCCAACAGTCCGGCCAAAGGATATAGTCTAGCTGTCCGAGGACCCCCTAATCCAGGACTCCCTCAGTAGCCCCTGAACCAGGCTTCAATGACGATGAGTCTGGCACGCAGATTGTCTTCGGCATTGCAAGGCGGGTTCCTCCTTCGAATACTCCATAGAAGATTTTGAACACAAGGATAGTGTCCGTCTCTGCAAAACAAATTCCACATACCACCGTAGAGAGAATAATATTTCCACAGATCTAATATGCTGACACATTCTGCAGCATGACATCACACCACGGCCCGGTCATTATTCGAACCATTTTTCACAACCAGCCACTGTACATATCGCGAGGCGGTTTTCTTCGCACGTCTTGTCGAAGCAGAGATCGTGTCCCCTTATCACGGGATTCTCATCAATACGGGTGTGGGTAACCCAACCGCGCCATCAATTACGGCGCTTGGGGAATAAGCGAGTTTACCAGGTAGGTGGGGAGGCGCATAGCTTCTTCTGCCCTTATAAAGGGACAAGGATTTACCTTTTTCACCCACGCCTTCTTCCTCCTTGCTCATCCATTCTTGCGCACTCGAGCTCCAGCACCCAAGTTCGCGTTTTTTCTCCTCAAACCACTCTAACCATGTCTGGAGCGGGAGGCAAGTGGATGGTCTCCTCCGTTACAGAGGAGAACATCACAAAGCTGCGGGGAGCTGGATATCTGGCCGCGGATATCGCACACCGGTTGCCAGATGCGGGGCAGATCATCCCTACTCCAGAACCCCATGAGAGGGTGGTTTTTCTTACCCACTTTGTCCGCGGACTGGGATTTCCCCTCCACCCGTTTGTTCGCGGGCTCATGTTCTACTATGGGCTGGACTTTCACGATCTGGCCCCCAATTTCATCCTCAACATCTCGGCGTTTATCGTCGTGTGCGAGGCCTTCCTCCGCATCAAGCCCCACTTCGGCCTGTGGCTGAAGACCTTCAATGTTAAACCGAAGGTGGTGGTCGGCCAGCAAGTGGAGTGTGGAGGCGGCATGGTGGGCAAAATGCCCAACGTCACCTGGCTCGAAGGCTCCTATGTGGAGGCCATAAAGGGGTGGCAATCGGGGTGGTTCTACATCACCGAGCCGCGCGACACCAACTGGGTGGCGGCCCTCGAATTTCGATCCGGAATCCCCATGCGGCTCACCTCCTGGAAAGAGAAGGGCCTATCCTGGGGTTCCCCGGTAGAGCTGACCGGACTCCAGACATGCATCAAAAACATGATGAGCAAGAAAATCAAGCTCGTCAACGTGGTGCAAGTCATGCTCTTCCGCCGGATCCTCCCGTGTCAAAGACGGGCATTCAATTTGTGGGAGTTCGACCCGGCCGAGCACCAGACTCTATGAGAGCTCTTGACACGACGCACAAGGACGTCTGGAAGGTGATGTTCAAGGGCGCCGAGGTACCTCCTCCCCTCAACAAGGACCGCGGACTTAGCGCAAGGCGCCCTGCTAATCCGGTAAGTCTTTTACATCTCATAAGATGTTCTTTTCCCCAGTGTAACCACACGCGGGATCTAAGCCTCCACGCCATTTAACAGGACTGGGTAGCGACAGCGGAGCAGATCGATTGTCCGGCTCCTCTGCCCGAAGATCCAGCAGATGCTCTCCTAACGGAGATGCTGGTTCCGACACCTTATGAGGTGCCGGAGAAGAAGGCCACGGGGACCAGGAAGGGTCTCCGGCGCAAGGTTATATCGGACTCATCGTCCGAAAACACCAAGGCGCACTCCTCCCACGAAAACGAGGAGGAAGAAGAGGAAAGTTCTCCCCCCCAGACGGGGGAGACAAGAAAAGGAAGGCCGCCCCATCTGGGGAGGCTGAAGGGTCCAAGAAGGGAAGGACCCTCCTTCCGGACAGCTCCACAACCGCTGCCTATAGCAACGATGAGTGGCTGCCTAGGGATAAGCCCCTGGCGAAGTCGTAAGTATTCAGATACCATAATAATTCTGGTATGTTTCGTTTTGTTGTTTCACATCATGCCGAACATGATCATGCAGCCCATCCCGAGCCCACATCGACGTCTCTTCGTTGGATGATTCTTTGGGCCCGTCGGATATGAACAGCGATTCACTCCCGACCGCCTCCTCCCCCCGCCTTACGGACGACGCCGAGGTGTTGTCTCAAAGGGGCTGAACCAAGGAGACAGTTCCGGAGGCGCCCCAAGGCGACATTCCAGGCGCTGGGCGCACGAGGGGCAAGACTCCTCTGGCCCCTAACGCCGGGGGCAGCAAGTCTAGCCCCAAGCCGAATACGGCGCCGGAACCTCCAGTGGTTCTGGATTCTGTCAGGCAACCCCTCGCTAAGGGGGGCAAGCCGTCTGTGCCGATGGCCTCTGTCCATCCAGAGGCATCGGACAACCTGCTGGAAGCGCTTCGCGGTGCTTCCATTGACGAAGAGCACCGCACTATCATGAGTGCGGTAGTCAAGAAGGTCCAGTCCGCTAAGAGCGGACTGACTGAAGCCTGTGCCAGCCTCCTAATAGGCTTTGAGGTAAGTAATCAAATTATAAGAAAATGTTATCGCATAGACAGTAGCCCCTGGTGCTCTGCTTGGCGTTTGGCGAAGAAAGGCCGAATAGAGGATCAAATAATAATCGCAAGAGTCTAATCAGAATATGTCTATGTGCATACGCAGGCTTCACTGTTGGCCGCTGCCGCCCGTACTGCGGAGGTCGCCGCACTGAAGCGGGACCTTGAGCGGTCCAAGGAAGAGCTCGGCCTTACCAAGAGGCAGCTCGAAGAGAACAAAGGTAAGTGATACCCCGTTTGTATATTATAAATAAAAATTTGGTTTTGGAATAATAGGATCGTCATGAATTGTGCTAGGGGCCACGACCGAAGTGGCGGCCCTGCAGAAGGCGCTATCCGAGGCCGAAGACAAAGCGGCCAAGGAGCGCATCGAGCGAGAAAAGCAAGAAGCCCGAGTAGGCGAGGTGCAGCAAGAGCTCCAGGCTCTCGCCAAAAAACACGAGTCCTTGGAGCGTGACTCTAAGACGCAAGGGTCCGAGCTTGCGAAGGCCCTCGAAAGTGCACAACACGTCAAGGCCGAGCCCAAAAGGCCCTCCGGGAAATTGAGGCGGTTAAGAAGATAGCGGCGGGTAAGGCATTCATTATGCAAAGCAAACATGTGAAGGAAACCTTCTTTTTACTTACCCGAGTTCGGAGCTCTCCAGGAGCGTTCGCAGATCTACCCCGCAGTGTGTCGGATGCCGCGGAGTTCTACCGGGCTGAGGAGGGGAGCTCGACGGAGAAGTTGTTCTGGTCTCAGTATACTAGGACCGAACACCCAATGCCCTTGAGCGACCAGCTGAAGCAACTGGTCGAGCTCCACAAGGCGGCCGAACAGGCCATGAAGGGTCTTATAGTCCGGATGTGGCCTGGCGAGCCCCTGCCTGATAGCTACTTTGGTCTGCTGAGGCGGCTTGTGAATGCCTACCCACGGCTTGAAGTCATAAAGCGGTCCGTCTGCATCGAGGGTGCGCGCAGGGCTTTTGCCCGGGCGAAGGTGCACTGGGCGAAGCTGGACGCCGAAAAGCTGGTGAAGAAGGGGCCGCCGGAGGGCAAGGAGCATCGCCAACCCGAAAAGTATTATGAAAGTGTCCTGAAGGGTACTCGCCTTGTGGCGGAGGAATGTGCGAAGGATGTAATATTTGAATAAATGTACTCATGTGATCCTGTAATGTGAAACGAGTTCATTTGCGCTATGCAACGCTTGTGAATTTAAAATATTACCTTCTGTGCGTCCGTTTATAAAATCTGAGAGTTGGTCAGTCGTCCGCTTCTGCCCCCATGTAACTAGTACTGAGGTGTTCCGGATAAACCTGAGCCCTCTTTATCCCAATTTTAGGTCCTTCGAAGGAGGTGTTCAGCACAATGAACCAGGCAATCGGACTATAAGGCTTTATCACTCTCACTTAGCCATAGAAGTCTACAATTTCAAACATTGGCGAAGCCCCTAGTATTCGGAAGGCCGAATTTGGGGCGCTATATACGCCTAAGTCGGGCTAGGCCGACTCCTCACCCGAAGCGGAAAAAGTCTTTAAGGACTTGAGACCTCTCGAACAGCGACCAGCTCTCGCCTTATCATGACAGTCAGTTTTCGGCTTTCTCTACTGAGGTGCTCGTCCGGAAGAACCAGGACACAATCGCAGTAGTTCTCCCAGTGCTACCTTAGCCGATATTGCGGAACATAAGGTACCAAAACATGGGAGCCGGGCAAACCCAACTATTGACCCAAGACATGATTCGGAGCTGATGCATATAGTGCTATAAGTTCGGGGTGCCGCACTGTCGAAAGTGTTCGGACTTCTCACGCCATATTTATGGGGTATACTAAAGCCCCTGGCGTACTAGTCGTACCAGAATGTACAGGTGTAATTTGTCGTAAATAAGCAGACAAGGGAAAAATGTGTAATGCAATAATAGACTAACGCTATGCATTGTTATTAAATAATACGTCGAAGCGTATGGATACAAGTAGTGCAATAAGCAAAAAATAGGACTATTTGACATGTCCTATCCAAGGGCAAGCTGCGTATGGGTATTTAAAATAGGTATTTCAATTGTTATCAGAGACCACCTGGGGATTCCTTTGTACGTCTTAGCTTCTTGCCTCCTTGGTATTTCCTTCCCGTAATGCGTCCAGCAATCAGACTGCCGAAAAGGGCTTCCAGAGAGTATGGTCCTGAAAGAGAGAAAATTATAAAGGTATACAGCCCCTGGGGCGGTTGAGCCGCATTGTGGGGCGTGTCCTGGCCGTGCCCTCGCCTATGCCCACGGTATTTTTAGTGCGTAATTATGTACGCACGGCACAGATTTCGTCGCTTGACTGGGACTAGGACGGAGGCCGAATTGCTAGGCGAGCTCTGAACGTGCCAGGCGATCCTGTTGCAGGTTACTCCGGACTCGCTTGAAGGTGTCCGGGGGCTTTGTCGCTAAATTGGCAGTTTGCCTTAAAAGGCTGCTTTGTGCTTCTGCTGCGAGAGCCGCAGTGTGCCCCTCCGTGCGGAGCGAGCATTCTGTGTTTCCGTTGACTGTTATAACCCCACGAGTTCCTGGCATTTTGAGCTTGAGGTATGCATAATGCGGCACCGCATTGAATCTGGCAAATGCGGTTCGTCCGAGCAGTGCGTGATAGCCACTGCGGAACGGGACGATATCGAAGATTAACTCCTCGTTTCGGAAGTTGTCCGGAGATCCGAAGACCACTTCCAGTGTGATTGAGCCCGTGCAACGGGCCTCTACACCTGGGATGACACCTTTAAAAGTGGTTTTAGTGGGTTTGATCCTTGAGGGGTCTATGCCCATTTTGCGCACTGTATCCTGATAAAGCAGGTTCAGGCTGTTGCTGCCGTCCGTAAGGACTCGGGTGAGGTGAAATCCGTCAATGAGGGGATCAAGGACCTGTGCGGCAGAACCGCCATGATGGATAATAGTGGGGTGGTCCCTACGATCGAAAGTGATCGGACAAGAAGACCATGGGTTGAACTTTTGGGCGACTGGCCCCATCGCATTGGCGTCCCTTAGTGCACGCTTCCGTTCCCTCTTGGGAATATGGGTGCATATATATTATGTTCACCGTTTTCACTTGGGGAGGAAATTTCTTCTGTCCTCCTGTGTTCGGTGGCCGGGACTCCTCCTCATCGTCGCTATGCAGCCCCTTTTCCTTGTTTTCAGTATTCAACTTGCCGGCCTGCTTGAACACCCAGCATTCCCTGTTTGTGTGATTGGCTGGCTTATCGGGGGTGCCGTGAATTTGACACGAGTGATCGAGTATGCGGTCCAAACTGGACGGACCCGGGTTGCTTCTTTTGAACGGCTTCTTCCACTGACCGGATTTAGAGCCACTGAATCCGGCATTGACTGTCGTGTCTTCGGCGTTATCACCGTTGTTGCGGCGCTTGTGTCTGTTGCGACGTGGTCTGCCGTTACTATCTTTGGCATCTCAATTGCCATGACTTCTTGATGTGTTGTTGCTGCGAGCCAGCCAGCTGTCCTCGCCCGCGCAAAAGCGGGTCATGAGCGTCGTGAGGGCTGCCATAGACTTCGGCTTCTCATGGCCGAGGTGCCAGGCGAGCCACTCGTCACGGATGTTATGCTTAAATGCCGCTAAGGCCTCTGCATCCGGGCAGTCGACAATTTGGTTTTTCTTAGTTAGGAATCTGGTCCTGAATTTCCTGGCCGATTCCCCTGGCTGCTGAGTTATATGGCTCAAGTCATCAGCATCCGGTGGTCGCACATAAGTGCCCTCGAAGTTGTCAAGGAATGCATCTTCCAGATCCTCCCAACTGCCAATGGAGTCTGCTGGCAAGCTATTCAGCCAATGCCGATCTGGTCCTTTGAGTTTTAGTGGGAGGTACTTGATGGCATGTAGATCATCACCGCGAGCCATGTCGATGTGTAGGAGGAAATCCTCGATCCATACCGTGGGATCTGTTGTACCATCATATGATTCAATGTTTATGGGTTTAAAGCCCTCTGGGAATTCGTGATCCATTACTTCATCAGTGAAGCATACGGGGTGTGCGGCGCCTCTGTGCCGGGCTATATCAGGACGCAGTTCATACGAGTCTTGTCTGCTGTATTCGGCCCGGCCGGATTTGCTTTTAGTATATCCGGCGTGACGGTCATCATCCCGTGTTGGGGCGCGCCCCCGTGATCCGTAGATCGATCTTGTATGTTTTGCTTTGTTTTCCAATACGTCTCGCAGGTCCCGCATGTTGCCCCGGGCCTTGGTATTTTTGTTTGAATGGCGGCGGGGTGCGGGCTGGACTTCGGGCTGATATGCCTCTCTGTCTCAGCCACGAGGTGGCCGATCCGCTGCATCATACACTGGTGATGTAGGTTTCAATGTTTCTTCCTCGAGTTGGGGTAGCAACCTGCGCTTTGGGTAACTCTTGGTTGGGCGCTCGAGTTCGTATTCCTCGGCCGCCAGGACTTCAGTCCATCTATCCGCTAGCAGATCTTGATCAGCTCGAAGCTGTTGTTGCGTTTTCTTCAGGCTGTTTGCTGTGGCTATAAGGCGGCGCTTGAAGCGCTCCTGCTCGACAGGATCCTCAGGCACGATAAATTCTTCGTCGCCGAGGCTCACCTCGTCTTCGGAGAGAGGCATGTAATTGTCATCCTCTGATTCTCCGTATGCTGCCTGTTCCGGAGGGCTAGCTTGTTCATCCTCCCGCTCGAGGTCTGGCTGGAGGGGATTATCGTTGTCTTCAGCACTATCCGGAGCGTTATTGTCTCTTGTGCCGGTATCGCTGCTTTTGCTATGGCGAGACTTAGAGCGGCGCCGCTGACGTTGGTGCTTGGATTGCTTCTTGGAGGGATTATCCTCCGTTGTCTTATCGCCATCCCCTTCTTTGGGGGTATCCACCATGTATATGTCATATGATGAGGTGGCAGTCCAGCGACCTGTGGGCGGTGGTTCTTGTTCGTCTCCTGCATCGTCGTCCATACTGTCGATGTCTTCGGAGCCGAAGTCGAGCATGTCGGTTAAATCGTCGACAGTGGCTACTAAGTGCGTGGTGGGTGGGGAGCGAATTTCATCATCGTCCGCATCCCATTCTAGCCGGACATAGTTCAGCCAAGGGTCTCCTGACAGGGAGAGTGACCTCAACGAGTTTAGCACGTCGCCAAAGGGCGAGTGCTGAAAGATATCCGCGGAGGTAAACTCCATGATCGGTGCCCAATCGGATTCGATAGGCACGGACGCAGGCGGCTCGGATCCCATGGCCGGGGACGAATCCAACGGTTTGGCAACACGGGTCTCGTGGGAGGTGAAGTCAGTATTCGGCTCTATCGCCGTTGAGTGTGCGGTCTCCGTGGCGGGGTCTATCCACCCGTCCTCAGATGGCGCAATTTGTTTCGGATTGAGGGCCGGAGTAGTTGCAGGTGTGATCTCCTGAACACTGTCCGACGGCAGAGCTAAGTCATGTTCGTCGTGATTGTGCGGCGCACCTGACATGGGCTCGAATCTGTTGAAGATCAAGTCTCCACGGATGTCGGCAGTATAGTTCAAGTTTCCAAACCTGACCTGATGGCCAGGGGCGTAGCTCTCGACCTACTCCAGATGGCCAAGCGAGTTGGCCCGCGGGACGAAGCCGCCGAATACGAAGATCTGTCCGGGGAGGAAAACCTCACCCTGGATCGCATCGTTGCCGATGATCGAAGGAGCCATCTAGCCTTACGGTGACGGCACAGTGGAACTCTCAATGAAAGCACCAATGTCGGTGTCAAAACCGGCGGATCTCGGGTAGGGGGTCCCGAACTGTGCGTCTAAGGTGGATGGTAACAGGAGGCGGGGGACACGATGTTTACCCAGGTTCGGGCCCTCTCAATGAAGGTAATACCCTACTTCCTGCTTGATTGATCTTGATGATATGAGTATTACAAGAGTTGATCTACCACGAGATCGTAGAGGCTAAACCCTAGAAGCTAGCATATGGTATGATTGTTGTTGTCCTATGGACTAAACCCTCCGGTTTATATAGACACCGGAGGGGGCTAGGGTTACACAGAGTCGGTTACAAGGGAGGAGATCTACATATCCGTATTGCCAAGCTTGCCTTCCACGCCAAGGAGAGTCCCATCCGGACACGAGATGAAGTCTTCAATCTTGTATCTTCATAGTCCAATAGTCCGGCCAAAGGATATAGTCCGGCTGTCCGAGGACCCCCTAATCCAGGACTCCCTCAAGCGCCACCACAAAGAAAGAATGACGACCACCATCAAGACGAGTGGGCTGGGGGCTTCCAGGAGCCGCGTGCTATCGCCTGCATCTTGGGCGGAGCTCCAGCCCCAGCCTCGCAGCGTATCTTCAAACAGTTTGCTCGTGAAGTGAATGCAGTCCTCCCCAAGCTCGAGGCCACGCGCCCGCTCAGATGGTCCAAGTGCGCCATCAATTTCAGCTCGGCAAATCAGCTCAAGTGCGCGGCTACTGCTGGCGCCCTCCCGATGCTTTGTTCACCAGTCATCAGCAACGTGCAAGTCACCAAGACCCTCATTGATGGTGGCGCGGGGCTCAACGTCTTGTCCGTCGACACGTTCGACAACCTCCAAGTGCCGTATGACCAGCTTCAGCCCACCAAGCCTTTCTCAGGAGTGACCGACGGCTCCACTACCCCGATCGGGCAGGTCCGCCGTCCCGTCACCTTCGGACAGCACGACAACTACCGTACCGAGCTCATCGACTTCGACGTCGCCCACATCCGCCTGCCATATAATGCGATCCTCGGGTACCCAGCCCTGGCCAAGTTCATGGTGGTGACCCATCACGGCTACAATGTCCTTCAGATGCCAGGAAGCGGCGGAATCATCACAGTCCCGTGCGAAGAAAGAGACGTGGTGTGCTCCCTCGAGCGTGCCTTCTAAGCTGTAGCAATCGACGACCCCGACAGCAAGGGCGAATGCCCTCCTAAGGCCACCCCTAAGAAGAAGAAGAAGTTGTTGCTCCGCGCAGGGCCTCAGGCAAGCGGCGCCACGTCAGGATTGGCGCCCACACCTGGGGCGCCTCCCTCCATCGCATAGGAAAGCGCGCCCGGCGCCCTTCTCGGGCAGGGCTCGGGGGCTCACTTTTGGAGGGCCTCAGACCTTGCCAACATCACGAGGGAGGTGCTCGGGCACGACTTGGAGGCGTGCTTTGCGGCACGTCTTCCTCAGGAGGACACATGGCAAGGAGCGCCCACCGCTCAGGAGTTCATCACCAAGACCACCCATGAGCTCCAAGATGCAAGGTGAAGGAAATATGCCCTAGAGGCAATAATAAAGTTATTATTTATTTCCTTATATCATGATAAATGTTTATTATTCATGCTAGAATTGTATTAACCGGAAACATAATACATGTGTGAATACATAGACAAACAGAGTGTCACTAGTATGCCTCTACTTGACTAGCTCGTTGATCAAAGATGGTTATGTTTCCTAGCCATAGACATGATTTGTGATTTGATTAACGGGATCACATCATTAGGAGAATGATGTGATTGACTTGACCCATTCCGTTAGCTTAGCACTCGATCGTTTAGTATGTTGCTATTGCTTTCTTCATGACTTATACATGTTCCTATGACTATGAGATTATGCAACTCCCGTTTACCGGAGGAACACTTTGTGTGCTACCAAACGTCACAACGTAACTGGGTGATTATAAAGGTGCTCTACAGGTGCTTCCAAAGGTACTTCTTGGGTTGGCGTATTTCGAGATTATGATTTGTCACTCCGATTGTCGGAGAGGTATCTCTGGGCCCACTCAGTAATACACATCACTATAAGCCTTGCAAGCATTGTAACTAATGAGTTAGTTGCGGGATGATGTATTACGGAACGAGTAAAAAGACTTGCTGGTGAAGAGATTGAACTAAGTATCGAGATACCGACGATCGAATCTCGGGCAAGTAACATACCGATGACAAAGGGAACAACGTATGTTGTTATGCGGTCTGACCGATAAAGATCTTCGTAGAATATGTGGGAGCCAATATGAGCATCCAGGTTCCGCTATTGGCTATTGACCGGAGAGGTGCCTCGGTCATGTCTACATAGTTCTCAAACCCGTAGGGTCCGCACACTTAAAGTTAGATGACGATTATATTATGAGTTTATGTGTTTTGATGTACCGAAGGAGTTCGGAGTCCCGGATGAGATCGGGGACTTGACGAGGAGTCTCGGAATGGTCGAGACATAAAGATCGATATATTGGACGACTATATTCGGACATCAGAAAGGTTCCATGTGATTTGGGTATTTTTCGGAGTACCGGAGAGTTACGGGAATTCCTATTGGGCCTTAATGGGCCATACGGGAAAGGAGAGAAAGGCCCCAAAGGGTGGCCGCACCCCTCCCCATGGACTAGTCCGAATTGGACTAGGGAGGGGGGGCGCCCCCTTCCTTCTTTCTCCTTCTCCCTTCCCTTTTCCTACTCCAACAAGGAAAGGAGGAGTCCTACTCCCGGTGGGAGTAGGACTCCCCCCTTGGCGCGCCCTCCTCCTAGGCCGGCCGCCTCCCCCCTTGCTCCTTTATATACGGGGGCAGGGGGGCACCCCATAGAGACAACAATTGATCATTGATCTCTTAGCCGTGTGCGATGCCCCCCTCCACCATATTACACCTCGATAATATCGTAGCGGTGCTTAGGCGAAGCCCTGCGTCGGTAGAACATCATCATCGTCACCACGCCGTCGTGCTGACGAAACTCTCCCTCAACACTCGGCTGGATCGGAGTTCGAGGGACGTCATCGAGCTGAACGTGTGCTGAACTCGAAGGTGCCGTACTTCGGTACTTGATCGGTCGGATCGTGAAGACGTACGACTACATCAACCGCATTGTGTTAACGCTTCCGCTTTCGGTCTACGAGGGTACGTGGACAACACTCTCCCCTCTCGTTGTTATGCATCACCATGATCTTGCATGTGCGTAGGAAATTTTTGAAATTACTACGTTCCCCAATAGTGGTATCAGAGCCTGGTTTTATGCATTGATGTTATATGCACGAGTAGAACACAAGTGAGTTGTGGGCGATATAAGTCATACTGCTTACCAGCATGTCATACTTTGGTTCGGCGGTATTGTGAGATGAAGCGGCCCGGACCGACATTATGCGTACGCTTACGCGAGACTGGTTTCAACGTTGCGAGCACTCGTTGCTTAAAGGTGACTGGCGGGTGTCTGTCTCTCTCACTTTAGTTGAACCGAGTGTGGCTACGCCCGGTCCTTGCGAAGGTTAAAACAACACCAACTTGACAAACTATCGTTGTGGTTTTGATGCGTAGGTAAGAACGGTTCTTGCTAAGCCCGTAGCAGCCACGTAAAACTTGCAACAACAAAGTAGAGGACGTCTAACTTGTTTTTGCAGGGCATGTTGTGATGTGATATGGTCAAGACATGATGCTAAATTTTATTGTATGAGATGATCATGTTTTGTAACCGAGTTATCGGCAACTGGCAGGAGCCATATGGTTGTCGCTTTATTGTATGCAATGCAATAGCCCTGTAATCCTTTACTTTATCACTAAGCGGTAGCGATAGTCGTAGAAGCATAAGATTGGCGAGACGACAACGATGCTACGATGGAGATCAAGGCGTCGCGCCGGTGACGATGGTGATCATGACGGTGCTTCGGAGATGGAGATCACAAGCACAAGATGATGATGGCCATATCATATCACTTATATTGATTGCATGTGATGTTTATCTTTTATGCATCTTATCTTGCTTTGATTGACGGTAGCATTATAAGATGATCTCTCACTAAATTTCAAGATAAAAGTGTTCTCCCTGAGTATGCACCGTTGCCAAAGTTCGTCGTGCCCAGACATCACGTGATGATCGGGTGTGATAAGCTCTACGTCCATCTACAACGGGTGCAAGCCAGTTTTGCACACGCAGAATACTCAGGTTAAACTTGACGAGCCTAGCATATGCAGGTATGGCCTCGGAACACTGAGACCGAAAGGTCGAGCGTGAATCATATAGTAGATATGATCAACATAGTGATGTTCACCATTGAAAGCTACTCCATTTCACGTGATGATCGGTTATGGTTTAGTTGATATGGATCACGTGATCACTTAGAGGATTAGAGGGATATCTATCTAAGTGAGAGTTCTTAAGTAATATGATTAATTGAACTTAAATTTATCATGAACTTAGTCCTGATAGTATTTTGCAAATTATGTTGTAGATCAATAGCTCGCGTTGTTGCTTCCCTGTGTTTATTTTTGATATGTTCCTAGAGAAAAATTATGTTGAAAGATGTTAGTAGCAAAGATGCGGATTGGATCCATGATCTGAGGATTATCCTCATTGATGCACAGAAGAATTATGTCCTTGATGCACCGCTAGGTGACAGACCTATTACAGGAGCAGATGCAGACGTTATGAACGTTTGGCTAGCTCAATATGATGACTACTTGATAGTTTAGTGCACCATGCTTAACGGCTTAGAATCGGGACTTCAAAGACGTTTTGAACGTCATGGACCATATGAGATGTTCCAGGAGTTGAAGTTTATATTTCAAAAAAATACCCGAGTTGAGAGATATGAAGTCTCCAACAAGTTCTATAACTAAAAGATGGAGGAGAATAGCTCAAGCAGTGAGCATGTGCTCAGATTGTCTGGGTACTACAATCGCTTGAATCAAGTGGGAGTTAATCTTCCAGATAAAATAGTGATTGACAGAATTCTCTAGTCACCATCACCAAGTTAGTAGAACTTCGTGATGAACTATAGTATGCAAGGGATGACGAAACTAATTCCCGAGCTCTTCGTGATGCTGAAATCGACGAAGGTAGAAATCAAGAAAAACATCAAGTGTTGATGGTTGACGAGACCACTAGTTTCAAGAAAAGGGCAAAGGGAAGAAGGGGAACTTCAAGAAGAACGACAAGCAAGTTGCTGCTCAAGTGAAGAAGCCTAAGTCTGGTCCTAAGCCTGAGACTAAGTGCTTCTACTACAAAGGGACTGGTCACTGGAAGCGGAACTACCCCAAGTATTTGGTGGATAAGAAGGATGGCAAAGTGAACAAAGGTATATTGGATATACATGTTATTGATGTGTACTTTACTAGTGTTTATAGCAACCCCTCGGTATTTGATACTGGTTCAGTTGCTAAAGAGTAGTAACTCGAAACGGGAGTTGCATAATGAATAGAAACTAGTTAAGGATGAACTGACGATGTGTGTTGGAAATGGTTCCAAGATTAATATGATCATCATCGCACACTCCCTATACTTTCGGGATTAGTGTTGAACCTAAATAAGTGTTATTTGGTGTTTGCGTTGAGCATGAATATGATTTGATCCTGTTTATTGCAATACGGTTATTCATTTAAGTTAGAGAATAATTGTTGTTCTGTTTACATGAATAAAACCTTATATGGTCATACACCCAATAAAATGGTTTGTTGGATCTCGATCGTAGTGATACACATATTCATAATAATGAAGCCAAAAGATGCAAAGTTAATAATGATAGTGCAACTTATTTGTGGCACTGCCGTTTAGGTCATATTGGTGTAAAGCACATGAAGAAACTCCATACTGATGGGATTTTGGAATCACTTGATTATGAATCACTTGATGCTTGCGAACCGTGCCTCATGGGCATGATGACTAAAACACCGTTCTCCGGAACTATGGAGAGAGCAACAGATTTGTTGGAAATCATACATACAGATGTATGTGGTCCGATGAATATTGAAGCTCGTGGGGGATATCGTTATTTTCTCACCTTCACAGATGATTTGAGCAGATATTGGTATATCTACTTAATGAAACAGAAGTCTGAAACATTTGAAAAGTTCATATAATTTCAGAGTGAAGTGGAAAATCATCGTAACAAGAAAATAAAGTTTCTACGATCTGATCGTGGAGAAGAGTATTTGAGTTACGAGTTTGGCCTTCAGTAAAAACAATGTGAAATAGTTTCACTACTCACGCCACCTGGAACACCACAGTGTAATGGTGTGTCCGAACATCGTAACCGTACTTTATTAGATATGGTGCAATATATGATGTCTCTTACCGATCTACCACTATCGTTTTGGGGTTTATGCATTAGAGACAGCTACATTCACGTTAAATAGGGTACCATCTAAATCCGTTGAGACGACATCTTATGAACTGTGGTTTGGCAAGAAACCAAAGTTGTCGTTTCTTAAAGTTTGGGGTTGCGATGCTTATGTGAAAAAAGTTTCATCCTGATAAGCTCAAACCCAGATCGGAGAAATGTGTCTTCATAGGATACCCAAAGGAGACAGTTGGGTACACCTTCTATCACAGATCCGAAGGCAAGACATTCGTTGCTAAGTATGGATCCTTTCTAGAGAAGGAGTTTCTCTCGAAAGAAGTGAGTGGGAGGAAAGTAGAACTTGATGAGGTAATTGTACCTGCTCCCTTACTGGAAAGTAGTTCATCGCAGAAACCAGTTTTTGTGACGCCTATACCAATTAGTGAGGAAGTTAATGATGATGATCATTGAACTTCAGATCAAGTTATTACTAAACCTCGTAGGTCAACCAGAGTAAGATCCGCACCAGAGTGGTATGGTAATCCTGTTCTGGAGGTTATGTTACTAGACCATGACGAACCTACGAACTATGAAGAAGCGATGGTGAGCCCAGATTCCGCAAAATGGCTTGAGGCCATGAAATCTGAGATGAGATCCATGTATGAGAACAAAGTATGGACTTTGATTGACTTGCCCAATGATCGGCGAGCCATTGAGATTAAATGGATCTTCAAGAGGAAGACGGACGCTGATAGTAGTGTTACTATCTACAAAGCTAGAATTGTCGCAAAAAGGTTTTCGACAAGTTTAAGGTGTTGACTACGATGAGAGTTTCTCACTCGTATCTATGCTTAAGTCTGGCCGAATCATGTTAGCAATTGCCGCATTTTATGAAATCTGGCAAATGGATAAACAAAACTGCATTCCTTAATGGATTTATCAAAGAAGAGTTGTATATGATGCAACCAGAAGGTTTTGTCAATCCTAAAGGTGCTAACAAAATATGCAAGCTCCAGCGATCCATCTATGGACTGGTGCAAGTATCTCAGAGTTGGAATATACGCTTTGATAAGTTGATCAAAGGATATAGTTTTATACAGACTTGCGGTGAAGCCTGTATTTACAAGAAAGTGAGTGGGAGCACTACAACATTTCTGATAAGTATATGTGAATGACATATTGTTGATCGGAAATAATGTAGAATTATTCTGCAAAGCATAAAGGAGTGTTTGAAAGGAGTTTTTCAAAGAAAGACCTCGGTGAAGCTGCTTACATATTGAGCATCAATATCTATAGAGATAGATCAAGACGCTTGATAAGTTTTTTCAATGAGTACATACCTTAACAAGATTTTGAAGTAGTTCAAAATAGAACAGTCAAAGAAAGAGTTCTTGCCTGTGTTACAAGGTGTGAAATTGAGTAAGACTCAAAGCCCGACAACGGCAGAAGATAGAAAGAAAATGAAAGTCATTCCCTATGCCTTGGCCATAGGTTCTATAAAGTATGCCATGCTGTGTACCAGATCTATTGTATAACCTACACTGATTTTGGCAAGGGAGTACAATAGTGATCTAGGAGTAGATCACTGGACAGCGGTCAAGATTATCCTTAGTGGAATAAGGATATGTTTCTCGATTATGGAAGTGATAAAAGGTTCGTCGTAAAGGGTTACGTCGATGGAAGTTTTGACACTAATCTAGATGACTCTAAGTCTCGGTCTAGATACATATTGAAAGTGGGAGCAATTAGCTGGAGTAGCTCCGTGCAGAGCATTGTAGACATAGAAATCTGCAAAATACTCACGGATCTGAATGTAACAGACCCGTTGACTAAAATTATCTCACAAGCAAAACAAGATCACACCTTAGTACTCTTTGGGTGTTAATCACATAAGCGATGTGAACTAGATTACTGACTCTAGAAAACCCTTTGGGTGTTGGTCACATGACGATGTGAACTATGGGTGTTAATCACATGGTGATGTGAACTATTGATGTTAAATCACATGGCGATGTGAACTAGATTATTTACTCTAGTGCAAGTGGGAGACTGAAGGAAATATGCCCTAGAGGCAATAATAAAGTTATTATTTATTTCCTTATATCATGATAAATGTTTATTATTCATGCTAGAATTGTATTAACCGGAAACATAATACATGTGTGAATACATAGACAAACGGAGTGTCACTAGTATGCCTCTACTTGACTAGCTCGTTGATCAAAGATGGTTATGTTTCCTAGCCATAGACATGAGTTGTCATTTGATTAACGGGATCACATCATTAGGAGAATGATGTGATTGACTTGACCCATTCCGTTAGCTTAGCACTCGATCGTTTAGTATGTTGCTATTGCTTTCTTCATGACTTATATATGTTCCTATGACTATGAGATTATGCAACTCCCGTTTACCGGAGGAACACTTTGTGTGCTACTAAACGTCACAACGTAACTATGTGATTATAAAGGTGCTCTACAGGTGCTTCCAAAGGTACTTGTTGGTTGGCGTATTTCGAGATTAGGATTTGTCACTCCGATTGTCGGAGAGGTATCTCTGGGCCCACTCAGTAATACACATCACTATAAGCCTTGCAAGCATTGTAACTAATGAGTTAGTTGCGGGATGATGTATTACGGAACGAGTAAAGAGACTTGCTGGTGACGATATTGAACTAGGTATCGAGATACCGACGATCGAATCTCGGGCAAGTAACATACCGATGACAAAGGGAACAACGTATGTTGTTATGCGGTCTGACCGATAAATATCTTCGTAGAATATGTGGGAGCCAATATGAGCATCTAGGTTCCGCTATTGGTTATCGACCGGAGAGGTGTCTCGGTCATGTCTACATAGTTCTCGAACCCGTAGGGTCCGCACGTTTAAAGTTAGATGACGGTTATATTATGAGTTTATGTGTTTTGATGTACCGAAGGAGTTCGGAGTCCCGGATGAGATCAGAGACTTGACGAGGAGTCTCGAAATGGTCGAGACGTAAAGATCGATATATTGGATGACTATATTCGGACATCGGAAAGGTTCCGAGTGATTCGGGTATTTTTCGGAGTACCGGAGAGTTACGGGAATTCGTATTGGGCCTTAATGGGCCATACGGGAAAGGAGAGAAAGGCCCCAAAGGGTGGCCGCACCCCTCCCCATGGACTAGTCCGAATTGGACTAGGGAGGGGGGGGCGCCCCCTTCCTTCTTTCTCCTTCTCCCTTCCCTTTTCCTACTCCAACAAGGAAAGGAGGAGTCCTACTCCCGGTGGGAGTAGGACTCCCCCCTTGGCGTGCCCTCCTCCTAGGCCGGCCGCCTCCCCCCTTGCTCCTTTATATACGGGGGCAGGGGGCACCCCATAGAGACAACAATTGATCATTGATCTCTTAGCCGTGTGCGGTGCCCCCCTCCACCATATTACACCTCGATAATATCGTATCGGTGCTTAGGCGAAGCCCTGCGTCGGTAGAACATCATCATCGTCACCACGCCGTCGTGCTGACGAAACTCTCCCTCAACACTCGGCTGGATCGGAGTTCGAGGGACGTCATCGAGCTGAACGTGTGCTGAACTCGGAGGTGCCGTACGTTCGGTACTTGATCGGTCGGATAGTGAGGACGTACGACTACATCAACCACGTTGTGTTAACACTTCCGCTTTCGGTCTACGAGGGTACGTGGACAACACTCCCCTCTTGTTGCTATGCATCACCATGATCTTGCATGTGCGTAGGAAATTTTTGAAATTACTACGTTCCCCAACACGAGGGCCATGCGCGGCAATCGCCGTTCACTTGGCGCAGCCTCCCATCCAGGTGAGGATGCCGGGATGCGCGTCTGCGTCGACATCCCAGGGCTCAACAGAGCCGCGTCACAGGAGCCCTTTTGGCCTTCGCGCGTGGGACGCTGTGAGGGCCCACCGCACAGCTACGTTCGCATGCCCTTTGGCTTGCCGAGCGTGGCGTCCGCCTATCAGCGCGCCCTTGTGACTCAGGAGGCCAGGCACCACGTCGTCCTGACGGAGATGGAGACGGTCCTCAAGGAACCGCCTGGACCCCCAGAGCCTCCCGAGGCTCAGGGCCCCGGTGGCTCGTGAGGAGCAACCCCTTCATCGCGTACCTTCAGCTGCCCCAACATCCCTTCATCAACAGAACCAAGTGACATTTTCCAAGTTTATTTAGCTGGGAGCGCCCCCCGGGTTGCATCATTCCCAGGCCACGTGGGTCCGTCCCTGTGGCAGGTATCCCTTTTCATGTCTTTAGCTTACCTTGCTCGGGGCGCCGCTCGGGCCTGACCTGGTGGCATGTATCTTCCCTGCATTTACTTAAGCCAGTATGCTTTCCATGCTTAATCTACCTATGACTATCACCTGCTTGATTCTCACCTGCCACGGGAGCTAGTCACGCTGGCACGGCGCTTGTGCTCGGGTCCGTCCCTGCAATGTCGACAAACCTGAGCGGTCGAGCTCTGACTCGCGGCACGCCCCGCACACGTCACCTCACCAGGCCCTCAAGTGCCTTCATCTCTCCGCGGAGCAACCGGTGGCAGACCGGCAACCGTAATGGCAAACTGTGTCTCTCCTTGTGCTGGCTCACAGGAACCTCCTGAAGATGCAACTGCGAGCTCCCTCTTCTCCCATGCAATCTGCTTGCGCGTTAAAAGGGGGCCTCCTGAGCATCGCGACTCGGGAGCTCCTACTGGCTCTCCAGCCCTCACCCCTGGCCTTGACCACGACACGCGACCTAGCATACCAGCGGCGGCGGAGCTCGCTCGAGGGCCGGGACCTGAGGACGTAGAGCACGAAGGAGAGCGTAGAGAAGGGGGGAGGCTCACATGGACAAGGCTTAGCTGTGCTTTGGACGCCTGTGCACGAATCTGGCGCATCATGAGGAATCGGCCCCGGACCAACAAGATAAGTCACGAGCCCGGATTGGCTAAACCGCTAAGGATTATGAACCATACTAACCGCAGGCCTGCTGCAGCAATGTCACCCCCCTTTCTTACCTCTCGACGGCTGCTTGAGCACTAAAGGGGACCTCCTGAGCATCGCGCCTCAGGAACTCTTACTGGACCTCAGGCCGCTCACCTCCTGGCCTTGACCACGGCACGCGACCTGGCATACCAGCGACGGCTGCAGCCTGCCTGGGGACCGGGACCTGTCAGCGTAAAGCACCAAGTCGTCACGAGGTCGGAAAGGGAGACCGAGCTGAAGCAGGACTCGCGCTCGCACAAGTTCATAATAAGGACAATATTGACAAGAGACATTACAAAACCTTTACACACCCCCACGGGGCACTTCTTGATTCCTCGTAGGGAACGAAAGGCAATAACTTAGGGAATCCTATCTACAAGCACACCTGTGGACGACGCCATCATCAACAGTGGGCCACGAGAGGCCGGCGCCAATCTCATCCAGATCGGTGGCGGCGGCCAGACGCTGCAGCCCTGCTCCGGGCTTGGCGAGAGCTTGGGGGCACGTAGTTGTCGTCGCTCGTCTCCGTTGTCTCGTAGAGCTCGGGAGAATCGCTGGACTCCCAAGTGTCGTTGCGGCTTCCAGAGGAGCCGCTGGCGACGCGGGCAGTAGACCCTGCCCCAGTTGCGACACCAGCCTGATGACCCCACCTGGGACAACACTCCAGACGGCGGCCTTCTGCGTCGAAGACCTTGAAGAACAGCGTGGAGGCGCCGTCGTACACGAAATGGATTGCAAGGACGCCCTCCGCGCGACACACTCGGGCAACCTCACCCGAGCCTCAGGTCATGAAGTTCTTCCCCGAGGAGATGGCCTCAACTCCGCTCCAGTTGCCGGCGTGTCGCAGTCAGCGTGCTGCAGCCAAAGCTCCAGGGGGCCCCTCGAGGGCATCTCGGCTAAGAAGAAGGAAGGGAAGTGGATCCAGGTGCTCGGGGGCAACGCCGCCCACAGCACGAACTCGCGCAAGGAGTCCATGGCGTGGACTCCAGGGGCGGCAACGCGCGCCATCGCGGCACGGCGACCATGGCCACGGCGAGCGCACTGACGCTCGTCGCCTCTCCCTCCTGAGCCCCCGGCTTGGGCGTACAGGGGTAACGGATACCCAGGAGGAGGCCGCTCGCACCAAGGCCTCGTCACCACCTGCATCGTCGTCGCGTCGCAGCGGTGGACCGGCCTCTTCTTCGGCGGGAGCGGCACCGGCCCGTCGAGGGGAGTCTTTCCTTTCTCCGCAGCGGAAAACCTTCGGATGGGCACCATTGGTGTCGGCGATGGAGCAGAGGAGGAGAAGCAAGCGGAATGGGAAGAGATGGGCGACGGGGGCTCTGCCCCTCCCCATTTATAGCAGGAGAAGGCCAACCAGCGCCCCCACGATCATAGATAATGATGGTTTTTCTTTGCATGTCGCAGGGACTTGTCAAGTCGGGCAGTTGCCGAGGAAGCGTGGGGAAACGGAGACGCCCACGTCCAATCAACCGCCACGCGTCAACCAAGGCCGCATGCTATTGGGGCCCGCGGCGCTCCGCACTTGACCTTTGGCTTCGCCTCGAAGACAAGCCCGAGCGCGCCTTGGGCCCGGGCGCTACTATCGGCGTTCTGGGAATGGGGGTCCCCAGACTTGCCTGCCTGCGGCCCATGGCGTGGCCCTGCGAGCTGGCCCGTACGGCCCATCTTCACCAACAAGCACTCAAGTCCCTCGCGAGGGGCCAAGCCTCGTGAGGCGGACGGCGCAAGACCCCCTCAGGAGCGGCCTCACTAGGTTGGCTCACCAGGGGCGAAGGGATCAAGGCATGGCAAACCTCGTGAGGTTCTCGTGACGTAAGCCATGACGATCGAGACCAGGCGGGCGCCAGGGCGCACAGTGTCCTTGTTTCCTCTTTGCTGTTAAGGAGGAAAGCCTAGACGCGGAGTACCGAGGCATCAAGCAAAGGTTTCCATATCAGTGCAACAAGACCAAGACTAGCAGGACGGCAAGACGGAGGTCACCATGGAGCCCAAGGCGGCGTCATCACCAGAGCCTTTTGCAGGCGAAGACTACTTTTGTCAGGATAAGCTGTACAAGTTGTCCCCTTTCAAATTGGTCGTTGTTGGCTCCCTTCCCGCTCAATATTTGGGGAGAGGACAAGGGCCTCTATAAATAGGACTAGCCACCATAGTAGGGGGCATACTCATCTAGGCCGGATCACTCAGATCATCCTCAACCACACAAGTTCACCAAGCACAAGAACACCTCGCCTCAGGACGCTGTTCTTCCCCTTGTATTGTTCATCCTCAGCCCAAGAGGCAATCCACCACCACCACACTAGAGTAGGGTATTACACCCCAACGGTGGCCTGAACCAGTATAAATCTTGTGCCCCTTGGGTTGCGAGTTCGTCGTGTTAGCCCTTGAGATCTTAGCGAAGCTAGGACGTGGATCGGTAGGGGGAGATCTTTGTGCACACCCCAGTGTTCAAACCTTGAGGGTTTTGCCGGAACCCGTGATCCGACAGAACCCGCTGCGGAACGCCTTGCCGACAAGGGTTCATGACGATGAGTGGTGCCCATAGTCTCCGCCGTGTATGTCAGCTAGCAACTCGTTCCCCTGCTCCCTGGAGATGCATCGTAAAGAAACATCATTTGGCCGCTTTCTGTATAGCTCACCGTCCTGGATGCAATATGCCGTAGCCTGTCGGGCCACACGCTCTATGTCCTCCTCTTTCTTCGGCAGTGTCCCTCCGTCAGGTATGCCTTGAACTCCTCGGTCCAGCACCCCTCCCGAGGCTCGAGCGCGAGGAGCAGACGCACTCATGAGGTCGGGCCATAGGCGGGGGCTCCCGAAGTTGCCGCCGGGGGGAGCTCCTCCCGAGGCAGTGTTGGCTCCGTAGCAGGAGGGACTGCTGAAGGCTTGAAGAGCCGCTCCTCGAAGACGCCGGGCTCCTAGGGTAGGCGCCTAGACGCTCTCTTGGCGATATCGTCGGCTTCCTAGTTCATGCCTTGAGGCATGTGTTGTAGCTCCAGGCCCAAGAACTGCTTCTCCATATTGCGCACCTCCGCGAGGTACGCTTCCATGTGCTCGTCCTTCGGTTTGTATACCTTGTTGGAGAAGTTGACGAGGAGCTGCGAATCGCCCTTGATGGTGAGGCGTTTTACCCCCAGGGCCACCGTAGCCTTAAGGCCAGTGATGAGGCCTTCGTACTCCGTGATGTTGTTGGAGACCTTCTCGCCCTGCTGGAAGCAGAGCTGCACGGTGTAGTAGAGCTTGTCCTGAGTGGGCGAGATGAGCACTACTCCAGCCCCCGCGCCCTGGTGTGCGAACGCGCCATCGAAATGCATGACCCAGCCATCTGGCGCTTCACTTCCTGGCGAGAGGGATCGGTCCTCGCCTGCTTCAGGCCCCGGGGCGTCGGTCCATTCTGCCACAAAGTTGGCGAGCGCGGCTGCCTTGATGACCCTGGTTGTGCTGAACTCCAACTGGAATGCTTGCAGCTCGTTGTTCCGTTCAGCGACTCTTCCAGCAGCGTTGGGGTTCCGGAGTACCCTCTCCAATTGGTAGGACGAGACGACCTTGATTGGGTGACCTTGGAAGTAGTGACGGAGTTTACGCGAGGCCATCAAGAGCGCGAGCAAGAGCTTCTGAGGCATGGGGTACCGTGCCCTCGCATCCCGCAGTACCGTGCTGACGAAGTACACTTGGTGCTCGACGAGGGCGGGAGCGTCGATGGAGCCTGTGTCTGCCGAGGGTTGGGGCGTCTCCTGAGGTGATGGGATCCCAAGAGCCCGGTCGCCTACTGGGGCCTCTACAGGCCCGAGAATGCCGCCTTGCTGGGCCTGATCACTCGTTGGCGTTGTTGCAGCCTTTGCGGTGTCCTCTTGGTGCCGTATCGCCCCGGCTGGAGGTGCGGCACAGCACGACGGACTCTTGGCCTGGCGCTCTTTCCAGACCGCCACTAGCGCTGTGCTAGTGGAGTAGGGAGTGGCCGCAAGGTAAAGCACCAGGGGCTCGAGGGGACAAGGCGCCACCATCACCGGAGGGCTGGTTAGGTATCTCTTGAGGTCTTGAAATGCCAGGTCATCCTCCAGGGTCCACTCGAACGGGCCCTTCCTCTTCATCAGCTTGAATAATGGCAGGGCGCGCTCCCCCAGCTTGGAGATGAAGCGCCCTAGCGAGGTCAGGCAGCCCGCAAGCTTCTGCATTTCCTTGAGAGTTTGTGGTGGGCCCATGTCTTCTATCGCCTTGACCTTCTCCGGGTTAGCCTCGATCCCCCTGTGGGACACGAGGAAGCCCAGCAGCTTGCCTGAGGGAACACTGAACATGCACTTCTCTGGGTTGAGCCGCAGGTCCACCTGGCGCAGGCTTGCGAAGGTCTCCTCGAGGTCCTGAATCAAAGTTCTAGCCTCCCGAGATTTTACCACGATGTCTTCGATGTAGGCTTCAGCGTTTCTCCCGAGCTACTGACCCAGGGCGATGTGCATCAGCCGTTTGGAAGGTTGCACCTGCGTTGCGCAGCCCGAACATCATGCAAGTGTATCAGTACACCCCACACGGGGTCAGGAAGGCCCTCTTCTCCACATCCTCCACTGCCATGTTGATCTGGTGGTAGCCCGAGAACGCGTCCAGGAAGCACAGCAGGTCGCACTCGGCGGTGGAGTCGACAATCTGGTCAATGCGCGGAAGCAGGAACGGGTCTCGGGGGTAGGACTTGTTGAGGTTGGTGAAGTCGATGTGCGGAAGTGGGAACGGGTCTCGGGGGCAGGCCTTGTTGAGGTTGGTGAAGTCTCGGGGGTGCTCCTTCCCGCCTTTCTTCGGCACGACGACGGGGTTCGCCAGCCACTCCGGGTACCGAACCTCGTGAATGACACCTGCTGCCTCCAGCTTGCGGGTTTCCTGGACGATGAAGGACTGCTTCTCTGTGGACTATCGCCGCACCTTCTGCTTCACAGGGCGCACATTGGGGCACACCCTTACATGATGCTCGATCACCCCCTCGGGACCCCTACCAGCTGCTTGGGTTCCCAGGCGAATACGTCCTTGTTTGCACGCAAGAACTTCACCAATGCCTCCTCTTGATCTGGGTCGAGGTCGGCGCCAATGGTGAAGGTGGCTCCTGAGGGCTCACCTTCCTTGACCGGTACTTGCTTGGTTTCGGCCCGGCTTTGAGTGAACAACTGCTTCTTCTTTGCCGGTGCGGCCTCCTTAGCTCCGGGGGTGGCCTCATCGGCCGGGCGGGCCGCCGCAAAGGCTTTGAGGGCAAGCTTGAGCTCCACCAGAGCCTCCTTAGTGTCTCCAGCTACAGTGAGGACGCCCTTGCTCCCCGGCATCTTCATGAGGTTGTAGGCTGGATGAGTTGCCGCCATAAATTGAGCTAGAGCCGAGTATCCGAGGATGGCGTTGTATGGGAGGCCAATGCGGGCGATGTCGAAGTCGATTATCTCGGTGCGGTAGTTGTCGCGAGTGCCGAAGGTCACAGGAAGGCGGATCTGCCCCAGGGGGCTGGTGGAGCCGCCGCCGACCACGGAGAAGGGCTTGGTGGGATGAAGCCATTCGTGTGGCACATGAAGCAAGCCGAAAGCTTCCACGGAGAGCACGTTAAGGCCAGCTCCACCATTGATGAGGGTCTTGGTGACGGCTACGTTGTAGATGGTGGGCATGCAAAGCATGGGTAGCATGCCCGAGCTGGTGGTGGTGACGGGGTGATCCCCCGAGTCGAAGGTGAGGTCGGCCTTGGGCGCCGCCCAACCCGGGGGAGCTCCCTGTTGCGTGGAAGCGGCGTCGATCTGGCGGAAGAACTGCTTGGTGTGACGGTCCGAGGGCGGTGCTTGCGAGCCACCGAGGAGGGCCGTGACGGTGATGGGCGCCGGCGCCGCGAAGCGCGCGACGAAGAGGCCGCGCAGCTCCTCCCAAGATGCCACTTAGGATCCCGGGAGGGTGAACAGCCAGGCGCGCGGTGCGCCAGCGAGGGCCATGGGAACCAGCTGTCCATGGGGACAAAGCGTGGAGGTGGTGGAGCGTGGATCGACGAAAAGAAAGCTTCAACGCACCCCTACCTGGTGCGCCAAATGTCGGATCACGGGTTCTGGCAAAACCCTTAAGGTTCGAACTCTGGGGTGCGCACGAAGATCTCTCTCCCCCTATCTCTCGCTCTCACCACGATCTCAAAGCTCAGCTCGCCGAACCCGAAGAACAAGGGACACAAGAGTTTATACTAGTTTAGGCCACCGATGTGGTGTAATGCCCTACTCCAGTGTGGTGTGGTGGATTGCCTAGTAGGCTGAGGATGAACAAGTACAAGGGATGAACAACCTCCTGAGGAGAGGTGTCCTTGAGCTCGGTGAGCTTGTGTGTTCAAGGGCGATCTGAATGATCTGTCCCCTTGCTATGGTGGTGGCTAGTCCTATTTATAGAGGCCCTGGTCCTCTTCCCAAATATTAGGTGGGAAGGGATCCCACAACAGCCAATTTGAAGGGGGGCAGCTAGTACACGCTATCCTGACAAAAGGTGGTCTTCGCCTGCCAAAGGCTCTGGTGGTGACGACGTCGTGGGCTCCGCGATGACCTCCGTCCTGCCGTCCTGCTGGTCTTGGTCTCGTTGCATCGATATGGAAACCTTTGCCTGATGCCTCGGGACTCCTCGCCTGCGCTAGCCCCATTAGCGCTAAAGAGGCAACGGGTACTCTGCGCCCGCTGGCGCCAGCCTGGCCTTGGTCGTCACAGCTCACGTCATGGGAACCTCATGATGTGCCCCCGCCTTGATCTCTCCGCTCCTCGCGAGTCGGCCTAGTGAGGCCGCCCCTGAGGAAGTCTTGCATCGTCCGCCTCGCGAGGCTCGGCCCCTCGCGAGGGTCTTGAGTGTTTGCTGGTGAAGATGGGCCATACCAGGCCGCTGGAGGAGCCATGCTGTGGGCCGCAGGCAGGCAAGTTTGGGGACCCCCATTCCCAGAACGCTGACACATAGCTCGCCAAAACCCTGACGCCCCAGAGCTTCGGCTTCCTTGATCTTCGCGAGGCGCCCTTGAATGAGCTCATGATTTACGCACCCTCTTGAAGTCCATGCCCCCCGGGTACTGCAACGCGGTGCACCAAGCCACGACTAGCCCATGCCTGAGGGCTGGCGCAAGGAAGAACAGGACACCCGACAAGTCTTCTAACAATTCTGCTGATTTATGATGTCTCCTGAGGCCAACGGCTCCTGAGTTGGCGGCAAGGGGGCCTCACCGGATGCTGAAGGGTGTGCCCTCACGAGGTGGGGGAAGCTACCGCGAGTGTACCAAGCGAAGTTATCCTACCGCACCTACTCAGAACATGAACACCACAACATAACACAAGAATAATAAACATAGCATAGTGGCATAAATACCATGGTTCATTACATGCCCCAGCAGGCCCTCTACTTTTTCAAAATGTAGGAGAAAGGAAAGGTTAAAGAAAAGCGGCCCGCACGACCGTAGCAGCTCCGGAGGCCTGGCTCCGGAGGTCTTCCAGGCTCAGCCTGAGCCTTCCTCCCGCTTCACCTGGGCGTGGCGACAAGAAGATCCGCCACCTCCCTCGAAGCGAGCCCGGCGACGTGGCGGCTGGTCATAGCCGCCGCTACTTGTGCTCTCGCTGGAGGAGGAGCCGCCGCTGCTGAACGAGTCGCGGCCGTTGCCAAGGGCAAACTCACCCTCAGTGTCACCACGGCTATTGTCAAGGCCAAGCTCATCGTCGCCGCCGTCGTCTTTGGGGCAGCACCCTGCGCGGCGGCCATCTTCCCCAAACACCCTCGCGTAGAGGGTCGCGACGCCGTCATACTTAAAATGGAGGGTGCACCTCCCGCTCAGGCTGCGCGTGCGGGCAAACGCCTACCAGCCATGGGTCAAGGCCACGTTCCCGGTGGCGGAAACTTCAGCCTCTACCCATGAAGCCTTGCTGCAGTAGCCGTCAGCCTGCAGCCAGAGGCCGTCAAGGCCAGCGACCGGCAGTTCGCCCGCGAAGAAGCGGGGGAGCGAGAGCCAGGTGCCGGTCGGCCTCTCCGACCAAACAACAAACTCAGGGAGCACCTCCGTCGAATGGAAGCGCGGCCTAGGAGGTCGGACGACCACGGCGCGGCTCCCTCCATCGCAGGGGCTGCCTCGCCCCTGGCGGCTCCCACAGCTAAAAGAAGCGCCACCACGGCCACTCGGGGCGCCCCCCCCGAGGAGCCACCGCAGGAGTCGTGGCATGCTTACAGGGACGATCTCGCCCTCTCTTGGGCGGCGCTGAGCCAGGCCCCTCCTTGGGGGCCTTCCACTTCTCGGCAGCGGAGAACTTCCTCGTCGATGCCATGGGTGCTACAGCAAGACGGCGAGGCAAGAAGGAAGAAGGAGCGGGTGGCGAGAAGATGGAGATGAGCAAGGGGGCTCTGCCCCTCCCCTCATTTATAGCCAGAGGAAGGCCAACCGCCGACCTCCACGATCCCATGCAATGATGTCTTTCTCTGCATGCAGTAGAGTCTCATCAAGTCAAACGGTTGCCGAGGCAGCGTGGGGAAGCGGAGACGCCCACGTCCCATCAATCACCACGCGTTAACCGAGGCGGACGGTTAGGGCCCGCAGCGCTCCACACTTGCCCTTTGGCTTCGCCTTGAAGCCAAGTCTGAGCGCGCCTTGGGCCCGGGGGCTACTATCGGCGTCCTGGGAACGGGGGTACCCAGACTTGCCCGCCTGCGGCCCACGGCGTGGCTCTGTCGACGGCCCGGTACGGCCCAGCTTCAACAACAACAAACTCAAGACCCTCGTGAGGGGCCTCGCGAGGCGGACGACACCAAGACCTCCCTGGGGGGCGGCCTCCCCAGGATTGCTCCCGAGGAGCGGAGATATCAATGCAAGCTGCACCTCGTGAGGTTCAAATGACGTGAGCCATGACGACCAAGGCCAGGCGGGTGCCAGCGGGCGCAGTGTACTAGTTTCCTCTTTGGTGCTAAGGAGGCAAGCGTAGGTGCGGGGTCCCGAGGAATCGAGCAATGGTTTCCATTCTGGTGCAACAAGACCAAGATCGCCTGGACGGCAGGACGGAGGTCATCGCGGAGCCCACCGCAGCGTCACCACTAGAGGCTGTTGCAGGCGAAGACTACTTTTGTCAGGATAACTTGTACTAGTTGTCTCCCTTCGAATTTGGCCATTGTGGGATCCCCTTCCGCCTACATTTGGGAAGAGGACCAAGGCCACTATAAATAGGACTTAGCCACCACCATAGAGGGGGGATTCGGACCAACCTCACACCCACCAGATCATCGAGCACAAGAACACCTCACCTCCTTAGGTTGTTCCACCACTATACTAGTTCATCCTCAGCCCCTCGAGGCAATCCAGCACAAAGTTGGAGTAGGGTATTACACCGCAAGGTGGCCTGAACCAGGATAAACCGCTGTGTCTCTTGTCCATTAGATTCATCGAGCCATGCCATGGATTCGGTGAACAGGCAGACTGGGGGCGAGTTCTTCGCATGCACGCGAGAGTTCGAACCTCTCAAGGGTATGCGGAACCCCGAATCTGACACTGACATGCATGAACCTTTTGTTAGTCAAAATTTGGCACAGATTACGATGGGGAACAATAAACCAGGACAGAGGTAGACTGGTCCATCACCATCGTGTTTTGTGTCTAATTTTGACTTCAGTGACCCAACCTACATGGAGGGAGTATATATTGGCTCGACAACCAAACTTGTATATTCAAAACTGAGCGTTAATACATGTCACGAGTTCAAAACAAGAAAGTGGAACAAGTACAGCATGCATGTGCCGTTCGCGTCACACCCCCACATGGTCTGTTCGGCACGCCGCTCAAGCTAGGGAACGCTTGTTGTCTTAGCATTTTCACTATCAGGTGGGGCGCAGTTGAGCAAACCGACTATCGGCAGATCCCCACCGCGCCCACCACGCGTCGGCTGAGTTAGAATTAGAAGAGAGAAACGAGGGAGAAGAGCTAGCTGTAGCATGGACGCTGTTGTCAGATGGGACTCGTGTTGATAGAATAGGAGTACTGAGTACTCGTACCTCTTTTTTTAGGGAAAAAGTAGGCGTACGTCTAGTACCACTAGTTGGGTGCGTGCGACCTATACCTGTCATCACTTTAGGTCTCCTTTTTGAACCACAGCTACGCTTCATAGTACATATTTTTTCACGCATTTATCCTCCTATATGTATTCCTAGGATATTTCCACGTGCTCCCTTTCGCCGACATGTGGGACATAGAGCATCTGGGTCGTAGTGCATGCACGACTCAGAGCATATGCAACAATGTCGGCGTACTTTACATTTCAGACCTCACGAATTACATGCAAACCCCCCTCGGAATAATAAATAAATTACTACATGCAAACTAGATTATTTTCATAGAAACCGGAGCACGTTCATTAAATTTTGGACATAACACATTTATAAAAAACGACCGGGCCTAAACCAGTCTAAGGGCCTCTATTTGATTCGCATGGTACTGAAAACATAGGAATGGGAAAAGTATGATGGCGATGAACCGAGAGGAGGAGGAAGCGGAGTAGTACTGTACATGCTACAGACTGGACTGTAGCACATTGTTTTTTATGGCCATATCACCACATTGTTTTCTATGGCCTATCGCCTGCTGGTTCACTGGGCCGTCGTGGTTCACACTCCTCCGACGTGAGTAGTAGTACTAGTATATACACTATATATACCACATGATTCTTTGCTCCTTCTTACGTACTTCGCCAACATGTGGGAGAGCCAACATCCGGGTCGACGTGTCATGCACCAGATTAGAGTGGGGAACGGAAGGGGGCATCACCCCGGTCGTAGCGCCAGTAATTAATGACTATAGTGAGTAGTCATATCACAAGACATCGTCTTTCCAGCAGTAATGCGTCATCAAATCGCACAGCCCTACCTTTCCAGCAGTAAGTTGAATCCGCTACTCCCTCATCCTCCTCGCCTCTCTGTCAAACCGCCTACGTGAAAACTTCCGTGTGTACTGCCCGGGAAAAGCCCCGCCCTCAACTTTTAACTACTCATAGTATAATTTTGTATCAATGAATTGCACCATGGAGCAGAAAATCAAAAGAAAAATGTGGTATATGTAAACAAATACGGTTCAAGCTCTAGTTAGCGATTCGGAATGTAAAGCGTGCATGTGTTTATACGTATAGGTTACTTCAAAGTACTGAGTCCATTGATGCAATGTGGTCAAACTGTACCATTGATATTTCAAAGCCAAAATAGTTCGAGCTTGTTCGTTCTATATAAATGCCAGTACTGTATGTTTATTCACCCGTGGAGTTGTTCAATGAATGGAGGGCCGGGGAGCACAAGTGAACAGTACTACTAGTAGTAAGTAAGAGTCGTACAGTTAGTCACGTTAAATAGAGAGTTTCTTTTCTTTAATGCCACGTACACAAATTGAAACGGTTGTTGTGTAGAGAAAAAATATAATCACTCCACTATATATATAGGAAGGGGCCTGAGCGCTTGCTTTACTAGGGTTGGTCTCTTCATTCTCTCATCCTCTCTAGATCTAAACAAGACAGCGGTAGCGACATTTTCTCTCTGCTCACCGCTGGTCACATATTCGGTCGGATCCCTTCGACCGGTGTGTGTAGAGGACTAGGTGCATCGTTCACGCGGTCATCGGCGGCGAGGGAGGAAACCCACAGCTACCAGTGGGTCCTGATCCTCTGCCCGTGACGTTCTCTCCGACACAACACCGGCTCAGGAGGTCCTCCGACCCTTCTTCCTCCTTGCCGTATTGTGCGCAGATCCAACCTGCCGCCGACGACATCGCGATGACCCTCAGGTATAAGTTCCTTCGAAAGCAGCCTTGCTCTACTGCCCCGGCTCCCCACGTGTCTGCATGTGGATCTTTTTCTACTTCCATCAGCTCTTCCAAAGCCACCTAAATTTTTAGTTTTATTGGAGGTAAAGCTACTTCATGTAGTCGAATATAGGACTTGGTTCAAACAGCGAAGAAAGGGGGAAAGTCATAGCATGAATCTAGGACTTTATTCAAAGAGGAAATAATAGGGGGAAAGTAGTAGAGACCGGATACCCAACCGGTCTCTTGGTTTAAAAGGGAAATAAAGGGAAAAGGCAGTACAAACTGGATAAGGAACAAATCTATTATTGGCTGAAAAAGGATAGAAAGTGGCGGCTGGTGGACAAGTCAACAGAGTATGCCCAGGATTAGATTTGCTGCCCTCACATAGTAACAGGTCTCCAGGATTAGATTTGCTGCCCTCACAGAGTATGAACAAACTCGGCACACCACTTTATGCCTCCTTGTAGGTACATTGTGCTGATGCGTCCACTGTCGCATGTCCTTATACCAACTTTTTGCTGTTGTTAATGTAAGGGCGCATGTAAAATGAAGCGATCACACTGTTACCTTAAGGACATGTCTAACCAGGGTTATTGTTAATTTAATGCCTCCAGTAATATTATGCAATTAAACTGTGTTACAAATGGTACTCCTGATGTTTTCCCCAGTATGATAAGTAAGTTGCTTCTTTACGCTGCTGAGTGTCCTGCTGTCCCTACTTTCCCATGCCCTTAAACCAACTCTTTAGCTGTTGTTGATCTACTGTATCTCGTAAACAACCAATGCCACCATTAAAGTAGTCCCATATTTGACGAATGTCATTGTTGATCGTAATGCTTCGGTAACATGAAGCAATGCTGCCGTTTTAAAATTTCTACTATCCTTGCGTGATTGCCATGAACATAATCAAGATGCTTCTTTTCATTTTGTGTATGTTTCGTATCTTGTTATTGACTAGCAACTATTTTATTTCTATCTTTTTGTGCAAATACGGATATCCATTTCACCTCATTGCTATTGTGACCTTTTGGTGAACTGCGCAAAACACTTTTTCGGAATGAGTGTCTTGTGCAGTTCAACTAAAATGTCACATGGGCAACGTCTCTCAATTTTGGTGGAACTGCACAAAATGGTGATTGGAGTTCCCAAAATCTTCGTCAAACTCTGCTGGTAATCTCCTGCAACATTTTATTAGCCTTTGCAAGATGAGTTGTCACTGTCACCACAATGGCACTTCATTTTAGTGGAACTGCACAAAAGGATAAGAAAATTATAGTTGCACCTTACATGAGCAGGACAACCAACCTTAATGTTGCTCAATTTTAGTGCAACTACTAAAGAAGAACCTGCCAGCTCATGAGAGCAACTACTGCTTGCTAGCTGAATGATGCAATCTTTGCTTCATTTCAGGTGAACTGCAGAAAAAGTTACATGAATTGAGTCATGGATCTGCAGGTTGACCTCACTGAGTCGTGGTGGCATAGGGGCCCCTCTCTCAGTTATGGTTCCCATGACCGGGTATGTTCCTTTTTGGTTGATTTTGACTCTGCATCCAACTAATGATACTGTGCTACTGTTTTGGCACTGCTACTGCCACTGATAAAATGAAGTACTACACTGGTGCAACGAGGTGCTATACAAACGGTTTTTAACCCCTTTCCATGACGGCGGTCAGAACCGTCACCTAGTGAGTGATTGCGATACGGGGGTCCTTCCCACATGACCCAGAAACCGTCGGGGTATGCCCTCCTGGCACACACGCTCGGCAAAATGAGGTCGTGTGCAACCGGCGAGCGACCAAAAACAGTTATACGTACAGTAGTGCTAAAAAATACAATTATAAAGGCGAAATCATTTCTGGTCATAAGTGCTTCCCACACAGTCAGTCCCCGCTAAACGTTTCCATTCGTATATACATCCCACAGAGTCGCTCCAGGAAAAACGTTTGCGCAAGGTGGCCTAACGCAAAAAGTTTTCAAGAGAATGTCGTGTGTGATTGTTCATTGATCCAACGCGGTTTATTCCTCGAAATTGTGTGTGTTGACTGAGGTCATCTCCCACGGTGTTTTCTCAATAACCGTTTGCAATAGGAAAACCCCAGCAGGCTAATTGGCCAATTAGCAGGCTAATTGCCCTATTATTAATAATCCATTTATTAATCTAATTGACATTCAAATTAAGCACATAATATATTTCATTTCCATATTAAGGAAGCAGGATTTCATAATTGAAATACATCTGAGTACAACATGATATAGCTTCAGCACTCAGCTACCCCATTACACAACTACACCAGCACCAAGTTTCACATGCAACATCTAGAACCTTTTGAAATTTGCATCATAGATGGTACATAGAAAGATGCATCTCATCTGGAAAACTGCTGAAGCAGAAAGCGAATATTGAGCCTTCATTCATGTTGAAGGTCTTTGCAACTTTAGGCCAGTGCCTGTGGATGATTGGTCGTCCATCCTTCGTCCTCTTCAGGAACACTTCAATATTGAACCATGGGTGTTGTATGAAAACCTTCCTCGCCTCCTGACCATAGAGGTGGTTTGAGAGGTAATCATCAGTGAACTGCTTTGGAAAGGCCTAAAAACAAGGATGTGCATAAATATCTTCTCTATATTGGAAATGGGGCAAAGGAATAAAAAAGGCAAGGTATAATAGTTAGTACCATCTTGTAGTGAACTGATGTCTTCTTCATTGTGCAGACAAAGATTTTGTTGTTTTTTGTCACTAATTTCTTTTTCCTAACAATCTTTCTGAGTTTCTTGACTTGATTGATATTCATGGACAACTCATTTCCCCATATGCAAAAAGGGTCGAACAGTGGGTCAAAACCTCTGGCAGCAGGACCTACATGTGCAAGACCAAATTGTTAAAAACCTAAATATTAGAATGGTTCCTACAATTGCACAATAATGTGCTATTAGACAATGGACCATGCACGTGCTAACCTCGATTGTAAACCTCAGTGCTTCCATTGTTTACCTGCAACACATATAAGGTAGTTAGTCATCAGGCTAAGTAAGGGTCCGCATGCTATCAATAAAATATGTTGATGAAAAATAAGCACATTGTAGATTCATCAGATTAATTCAAGCCACATGGAAAACTGAGCACCACATTGCACAATATAACATACTCCTAATAGAAGATCAGACAGTTAACCAAACCAAGCATGCTTAACAACTTGGAAATATATCAATTGTATTTGTTTCTCATGTATTTAGTACAGCCAAATTCGATTTATTTGTCACATGGTATACAATAACAGAATGTAGCCACAACAATTGAACATTGCATTGCAGAATTGAACCAAGCAGTTAACTGAACACCACAACAAATGAACCAAACGTTAACTGAGCACCACATTGCACAATATAACATACTCCTAATAGAAGTTCAGACAGTTAACCAAACCAAGCATGCTTGACAACTTGGAAATATAGCAATTGTATTTGTTTCTGATGTATTTAGTACAGCCAAATTCTATTTATTTCTCACATGGTATACAATAACAGAATGCACCCACAACAATTGAACATCGCATTGCAGAATCGAACCAAACAGTTAACTAAACACCACAACAAATGAACCAAACGTTAATTGAGCACCACATTGCACAATGTATAACATACTAGAAGATCAGACAGGTAACCAAACCAAGCATGCTTGACAACTTGGAAAATTGCACCCTGAAGAATTGAACATCACATTTGTAGAATTGAACCAAACAGTTAACTAAACATGACAACTAATTAACCAAACAGTTAATAAGTGAGCACCACATTGCACGACATATAGAACATATAAACTAGAGCAATAGATTGCATGGTAAAAGTAGACAGCATAGTTCACTAGAATTTGTTAAGGAAAGGCAGTAGCTAGCAAGCTGAACATAGGTCCTTGTAGTGAGCTAATAAGACAAGCTACTCCTCATTGTCGGAGATATCGATGACGATTGGCTCCTTGGACATGGAAGAGGGCGAGGCCTCCACATCGTGGGTGCCCTTGTCGTAGTGGTGAGTTGCCTGAGCCGCTCCGGGCACCGACCTACTAGCTCTCAAGATGAGGTAAGCACGTGCACACTGAGAAAACACCTTGTAGTCTTCGTCGAAGGCACGGAGGGTGGCCTCGAGAAAACGCCATGAACTATCGTTTAAAGCAGCCAACCGCGTCGCGGCGTCGGCGTGCGAGGCGTCGACGGTGGTCTTGACGGCAAGGTGCTCCTCCAAGATCTGGGGGTCTGCACGAATGGCAGCCATCACGATCTCATCCGCATGTGCGGCTGCGATTTGCTTCTCCGCTGCCAAATGCTCCTTGAGATCCTGGCTATAGTACGTGCACCATGGCTTAGGGCGGCGCTTATTTGGTGGAGGGGTCGGTGATTTGGGTGGAAGGTGTCGCGTTGGCGGTCGGGGCATGTGGTATGTGGAAGGAGGAGGGCGATGGGGGTCGGGTGTGGATTACCTGCTGGATAGGCGAGGCCGAGCAGCGTGAAGGAGGGTCGCTGGCGAGGAGGCAGCGCTGCAAGCAAGGAGTGAAGGCTTCAACTTGGAAAGGAAGGCGGAAACAGGGGAAATGTGGCTTTCGGTAAGGGGGAGGGGCGGGGAGGTAGATATTTCCACGGAAGCCGAAAATTTTTAATCACTTCAGCGAAAAAACTGGCGCGCAAAGTGTCATCAGACGATGCTCCAGGATATTTTGTACTGCATCTCACACGGTTGGTGATAATAAACTGTGTGGGATCTACTTGATTTTTCATATTGATTTGAATTACATAATGGGGTCACGACGGTAATGGACGGTGTTTGAATTGGTAGAACTTTTATCTGCAATGAACATGCAGCTATATGTGTGTCGTAAAAGAATTGGAATTATTCAGGGTTCGTTTGGACATTTTATACATTAAATTGGTTTTCTAGCCATTTCAGGAGCACAATTCAAAATTAAACTACATGCACATGCTCCGGTGCAACAACATGGGTTGTAAAATCATATATGTGTCCATGGGTCTATGCTTAAGTCCCATGCAAAAAATGAGAATGAATGTCAAACACCTTGCCACCGTCGCTCGGCCGCTAAGATTGAGATACATGGTTTTTAAATTCTAGTAAATCGAAAACACGTCTGAAATTTATGAAACTTGACATGCTAGCATGGAACGACATCAACATGAAGTGGTAAAAATATTGTCTCATTTGGGGCAGGTTGGGGTATATAAGCTGAAGCAAATATGCCCTAGAGGAAATAATAAAGTTATTATTTATTTCCTTATATCATGATAAATGTTTATTATTCATGCTAGAATTGTATTAACCGGAAACATAATACTTGTATGAATACATAGACAAACAGAATGTCACTAGTATGCCTCTACTTGACTAGCTCGTTGATCAAAGATGGTTATGTTTCCTAGCCATTGACATGAGTTGTCATTTGATTAATGGGATCACATCATTAGGAGAATGATGTGATTGACTTGACCCATTCCGTTAGCTTAGCACTCGATCGTTTAGTATTCTGCTATTGCTTTCTTCATGACTTATACATGTTCCTATGACTATGAGATTATGCAACTCCCGTTTACCGGAGGAACACTTTGCGTGCTACCAAAAGTCACAACGTAACTGGGTGATTATAAAGGTGCTCTACAGGTGTCTCCGAAGGTACTTGTTGGGTTGGCGTATTTCGAGATTAGGATTTGTCACTTCAATTGTCGCAGAGGTATCTCTGGGCCGACTCGGTAATGCACATCACTATAAGCCTTGCAAGCATTGCAACTAATGAGTTAGTTGCGGGATGATCAATTATAGAACGAGTAAAGAGACTTGCCGGTAACGAGATTGAACTAGGTATTGAGATACCGACGATCGAATCTCGGGCAAGTAACATACCGATGACAAAGGGAACAACGTATGTTGTTATGCGGTTTGGCCGATAAAGATCTTTGTAGAATATGTGGGAGCTAATATGAGCATCCAGGTTCCGCTATTGGTTATTGACCGGAGACATGTCTCGGCCATGTCTACATAGTTCTCGAACCCGCAGGGTCCGCACGCTTAAAGTTCAATGACGGTTATATTATGAGTTTATGTGTTTTGATGTACCGAAGGTAGTTCGGAGTCCCGGATGTGATCACAGACATGACGAGGAGTCTCGAAATGATCGAGACATAAAGATTGATATATTGGAAGCCTATATTTGGATATCGGAAGTGTTCCGGGTGAAATCGGGATATTACCGGAGTACCGGGGGTTACCGGAACCCCCCAGGGGTTTAATGGGCCAAGATGGGCCTTAATGGAGAAGAGGAGGGGAGGCCAGGGCAGGCCGTGCGCCCCCTCCCCCTCTAGTCCGAATTGGACAAGGAGGGGGCGCCCCCCTTTCCTTCCTCTCTACCTCCTCCTTCCCCCTTCTCCTACTCCAACTAGCAAAGGAGGAAGTCCTACTCCCGGTGGGAGTAGGACTCCTCCCTGGCGCGCCTCCTCCTGGCTAGCCGCCTCTCCCCCTTTGCTCCTTTATATACGGGGGCAGGGGCACCTCTAGACACAACAATTGATCCCTTGGATCTCTTAGCCATGTGCGGTGCCCCCCTCCACCATAGTCCACCTCAATAATATCGTAGCGGTGCTTAGGCGAAGCCCTGCGTTGGTAGAACATCATCATCGTCACCACGCCATCATGCTGATGGAACTCTCCCTCAAAGCTCAGCTGATCGGAGTTCGAGGGACGTCATCGCGCTGAACGTGTGCTGAACTCGGAGGTACCGTACGTTCGGTACTTGATCGGTCGGATCGTGAAGACGTACGACTACATCAACCGTGTTGTGGTAACGCTTCCGCTTTTGGTCTACGAGGGTACGTGGACAACACTCTCCCCTCTCGTTGCTATGCATCACCATGATCCTGTGTGTGCGTAGGAAAATTTTGAAATTACTACGTTCCCCAACAGTGGCATCCGAGCCAGGTTTTATGCGTAGATGTTATATGCACGAGTAGAACACAAGTGAGTTGTGGGCGATACAAGTCATACTACTTACTAGCATGTCATACTTTGGTTCGGCGGTATTGTTGGATGAAGCGGCCCGGACCGACATTACGCGTACGCTTACGCGAGACTGGTTCTACCAGCGTGCTTTGCACACAGGTTGCTGGCGGGTGTTAGTTTCTCCAACTTTAGTTGAACCGAGTGTGGCTACGCCCGGTCCTTGAGAAGGTTAAAATAGCACTAACTTGACGAACTATCATTGTGGTTTTGATGCATAGGTAAGAACGGTTCTTGCTTAGCCCATAGCAGCCACGTAAAACTTGCAACAACAAAGTAGAGGACGTCTAACTTGTTTTTGCAGGGCATGTTGTGATGTGATATGGTCAAGACATGATGCTAAATTTTATTGTATGAGATGATCATGTTTTGTAACCGAGTTATCGGCAATTGGCAGGAGCCATATGGTTGTCGCTTTATTTTATGCAATGCAATCGCCCTGTAATTGCTTTACTTTATCACTAAGCGGTAGCGATAGTCGTAGAAGCATAAGTTGGCGAGACGACAACGATGCTATGATGGATATCAAGGTGTCGCGCCGATGACGATGGTGATCATGACGGTGCTTCGGAGATGGAGATCACAAGCACAAGATGATGATGGCCATATCATATCACTTATATTGATTGCATGTGATGTTTATCTTTTATGCATCTTATCTTGCTTTGATTGACGGTAGCATTATAAGATGATCTCTCACTAAATTATCAAGGTACAAGTGTTCTCCCTGAGTATGCACCATTGCAAAAGTTCTTCGTGCTGAGACACCACGTGATGATCGGGTGTGATAAGCTCTACGTTCAAATACAATGGGTGCAAAACAGTTGCACACGCGGAATACTCAGGTTAAACTTGACGAGCCTAGCATATGCAGATATGGCCTCGGAACACTGAGACCGAAAGGTCGAGCGTGAATCATATAGTAGATATGATCAACATAGTGATGTTCACCATTGAAACTACTCCATCTCACGTGATGATCGGACATGGTTTTGTTGATTTGGATCACGTGATCACTTAGAGGATTAGAGGGATGTCTATCTAAGTGGGAGTTCTTAAGTAATATGATTAACTGAACTTAAATTTATCATGAACTTAGTACCTGATAGTATTTTGCTTGTCTATGTTGATTGTAGATAGATGGCCCGTGCTGTTGTTCCGTTGAATTTTAATGCGTTCCTATAGATAGCAAAGTTGAAAGATGATGGTAGCAATTACACGGACTGGGTCCGTAACTTGAGGATTATCCTCATTGCTGCACAGAAGAATTACGTCCTGGAAGCACCGCTAGGTGCCAGACCTGCTGCAGGAGCAACACGAGATGTTATGAACGTCTGGCAGAGCAAAGCTGATGACTACTCGATAGTTCAGTGTGCCATGCTTTACGGCTTAGAACCGGGACTTCAACGACGTTATGAACGTGATGGAGCATATGAGATGTTCCAGGGGTTGAAGTTAATATTTCAAGCAAATGCCTGAATTGAGAGACATGAAGTCTCCAATAAGTTCTACAGTTGTAAGATGGAGGAGAATAGTTCTATCAGTGAGCATATACTCAGAATGTCTGGGTATAACAATCACTTGATTCAACTGGGAGTTAATCTTCCGGATGATAGCGTCATTGACAGAATTCTTCAATCACCGCCACCAAGCTACAAGAGCTTCGTGATGAACTATAACATGCAAGGGATGGATAAGACGATTCCCGAGCTCTTCGCAATGCTAAAGGCTGCGGAGGTAGAAATCAAGAAGGAGCATCAAGTGTTGATGGTCAACAAGACCACCAGTTTCAAGAAAAAAGGCAAAGGGAAGAAGAAGGGGAACTTCAAGAAGAACATCAAAAAGTTGCTGCTCAGGAGAAGAAACCCAAGTCTGGACCTAAGCCTGAAACGGAGTGCTTCTAGTACAAACAGACTGGTCACTGGAAGCAGAATTGCCCCAAGTATTTGGCGGATAAGAAGGATGGCAAGGTGAACAAATGTATATGTGATATACATGTTATTGATGTGTACCTTACTAATGCTCGCAGTAGCACCTGGGTATTTGATACTGGTTCTGTTGCTAATATTTGCAACTCGAAACAGAGACTACGGATTAAGTGAAGATTGGCTAAGGACGAGGTGACGATGCGCGTGGGAAATGGTTCCAAAGTCGATGTGATCGCGGTCGGCACGCTACCTCCACATCTACCTTCGGGATTAGTTTTAGACCTGAATAATTGTTATTTGGTGCCAGCGTTGAGCATGAACATTATATCTGGATCTTGTTTGATGCGAGACGGTTATTCATTTAAATCAGAGAATAATGGTTGATCTATTTATATGAGTAATATCTTTTATGGTCATGCACCCTTGAAGAGTGGTCTATTTTTATTGAATCTCGATAGTAGTGGTACACATATTCATAATATTGAAGCCAAAAGATGCAAAGTTGATAATGATAGTGCAACTTATTTGTGGCACTGCCGTTTAGGTCATATTGGTGTAAAGCGCATGAAGAAACTCCATACTGATGGACTTTTGGAACCACTTGATTATGAATCACTTGGTACTTGTGAACCATGCCTCATGGGCAAGATGACTAAAACGCCGTTCTCCGGAACTATGGAGCGAGCAACAGATTTGTTGGAAATCATACATACAGATATATGTGGTCCGATGAATGTTGACGCTCGCGGCGGGTATCGTTATTTTCTCACCTTCACAGATGACTTAAGTAGATATGGGTATATCTACTTAATGAAACATAAGTCTGAAATATTTGAAAAGTTCAAAGAATTTCAGAGTGAAGTTGAAAATCATCGTAACAAGAAAATAAAGTTTCTACGATCTGATCCTGGAGGAGAATATTTGAGTTACGAGTTTGGTCTTCATTTGAAACAATGCGGAATAGTTTCGCAACTCATGCCGCCCGGAACACCACAGCGTAATGGTGTGTCCGAACGTCGTTATCGTACTTTACTAGATATGGTGCGATCTATGATGTCTCTTACTGATTTACCGCTATCATTTTGCGGTTATGCTTTAGAGACGGCTGCATTCACGTTAAATAGGGCACCATCGAAATCCGTTGAGACAACGCCTTATGAACTGTGGTTTGGCAAGAAACCAAAGTTGTCGTTTCTTAAAGTTTGGGGCTGCGATGCTTATGTGAAACTGCTTCAACCTGATAAGCTCGAACCCAAATCGGAGAAATGTGTCTTCATAGGATACCCAAAGGAAACTGTTGGGTACACCTTCTATCACAGATCTGAAAGCAAGACTTTTGTTGCTAAATTTGGATCTTTTCTAGAGAAGGAGTTTCTCTCGAAAGAAGTGAGTGGGAGGAAAGTAGAACTTGATGAGGTAACTGTACCTGCTCCCTTATTGGAAAGTAGTTCATCACAGAAACCGGTTCCTGTGACACCTACACCAATTAGTGAGGAAGTTAATGATGATGATCATGAAACTTCAGATCAAGTTGTTACTGAACCTCGTAGGTCAACCAGAGTAAGATCCGCACCAGAGTGGTACGGTAATCCTGTTCTGGAGGTAATGTTACTAGACCATGACGAACCTACGAACTATGAAGAAGCGATGGTGAGCCCAGATTCCGCAAAATGGCTTGAGGCCATGAAATCTGAGATGGGATCCATGTATGAGAACAAAGTGTGGACTTTGGTTGACTTTCCCGATGATCGGCAAGCCATTGAGAATAAATGGATCTTCAAGAAGAAGACTGACGCTGACGGTAATATTACTGTCTATAAAGCTCGACTTGTTTCAAAAGGTTTTCGACAAGTTCAAGGGATTGACTACGATGAGACTTTCTCACCCGTAGCAATGCTTAAGTCTGTCCGAATCATGTTAGCAATTGCCGCATTTTATGATTATGAAATTTGGCAAATGGATGTCAAAACTGCATTCCTGAATGGATTTCTGGAAGAAGAGTTGTATATGATGCAGCCGGAAGGTTTTGTCGATCCAAAGGGAGCTAACAAAGTGTGCAAGTCCGGCGATCCATTTATGGACTAGTGCAAGCCTCTCGGAGTTGGAATAAACGCTTTGATAGTGTGATCAAAGCATATGGTTTTATACAGACTTTTGGAGAAGCCTGTATTTACAAGAAAGTGAGTGGGAGCTCTGTAGCATTTCTGTTATTATATGTGGATGACATATTGCTGATTGGAGATGATATAGAATTTCTAGATAGCATAAAGGGATACTTGAATAAGAGGTTTTCAATGAAGGACCTCGGTGAAGCTGCTTATATATTGGGCATCAAGATCTATAGAGATAGATCAACACGCTTAATTGGACTTTCACAAAGCACATACCTTGACAAAGTTTTGAAGAAGTTCAAAATGGATCAAGCAAAGAAAGGGTTCTTGCCTATGTTACAAGGTGTGAAGTTGAGTAAGACTCAATGCCCGACCACTGCAGAAGATAGAGAGAAGATGAAAGATGTTCCCTATGCTTCAGCAATAGGCTCTATCATGTATGCAATGCTGTGTACCAGACCTGATGTGTGCCTTGCTATAAGTTTAGCAGGGAGGTACCAAAGTAATCCAGGAGTGGATCACTGGACATCGGTCAAGAACATCCTGAAATGCCTGAAAAGGACTAAGGATATGTTTCTAGTTTATGGAGGTGACAAAGAGCTAGTCGTAAATGGTTACGTCGATGCAAGCTTTCACACTGATCCGGACAATTCTAAATCGCAAACCGGATACGTGTTTACATTGAACGGTGGAGCTGTCAGTTGCTGCAGTTCTAAACAAAGCGTTGTGGCAGGATCTACGTGTGAAGCGGAGTACATAGCTGCTTCGGAAGCAGCAAATGAAGGAGTCTGGATGAAGGAGTTCATATCCGATCTAGGTGTCATACCTAGTGCATCGGGGCCAATGAAAATCATTTGTGACAATACTGGTGCAATTGCCTTGGCAAAGGAATCCAGATTTCACAAGAGAACCAAGCACATCAAGAGACGCTGCAACTCCATCCGGGATCAAGACCAGGTGGGAGACATAGAAATTTGCAAGATACATACGGATCTGAATGTTGCAGACCCGTTGACTAAGCCTCTTCCACGAGCAAAACATGATCAGCACCAAGGCTCCATGGGTGTTAGAATCATTACTGTGTAATCTAGATTATTGACTCTAGTGCAAGTGGGAGACTGAAGGAAATATGCCCTAGAGGTAATAATAAAGTTATTATTTATTTCCTTATATCATGATAAATATTTATTATTCATGCTAGAATTGTATTAACCGGAAACATAATACTTGTATGAATACATAGATAAACAGACTGTCACTAGTATGCCTCTACTTGACTAGCTCGTTGATCAAAGATGGTTATGTTTCCTAGCCATTGACATGAGTTGTCATTTGATTAACGGGATCACATCATTAGGAGAATGATGTGATTGACTTGACCCATTCCGTTAGCTTAGCACTCGATCGTTTAGTATTCTGCTATTGCTTTCTTCATGACTCATACATGTTCCTATGACTATGAGATTATGCAACTCCCGTTTACCGGAGGAACACTTTGTGTGCTACCAAACGTCACAACGTAACTGGGTGATTATAAAGGTGCTCTACAGGTGTCTCCGAAGGTACTTGTTGGGTTGTCGTATTTCGAGATTAGGATTTGTCACTCCGATTGTCGGAGAGGTATCTCTGGGACCACTCGGTAATGCACATCACTATAAGCCTTGCAAGCATTGCAACTAATGAGTTAGTTGCGGGATGATGTATTATGGAACGAGTAAAGAGACTTGCCGGTAACGAAATTGAACTAGGTATTGAGATACCGGCAATCGAATCTTGGGCAAGTAACATACCGATGACAAAGGGAACAACGTCTGTTGTTATGTGGTTTGACCGATAAAGATCTTCGTAGAATATGTGGGAGCCAATATGAGCATCCAGGTTCCGCTATTGGTTATTGACCGGAGACATGTCTCGTTCATGTCAACATAGTTCTCGAACCCGTAGGGTCCGCACGCTTAAAGTTCAATGACGGTTATATTATGAGTTTATGTGTTTTGATGTACCGAAGGTAGTTCGGAGTCCCGGATGTGATCGAGACATAAAGATTGATATATTGGAAGCCTATATTTGGATATCGGAAGTGTTCCGGGTGAAATCGGGATTTTACCGGAGTACCGGGGGTTACCCGAACCCCCCGGGGGTTTAATGGGCCAAGATGGGCCTTAGTGGAGAAGAGGAGGGGCGGCCAGGGCAGGCCGCGTGCCCCCTCCCCCTCTAGTCCGAATTGGACAAGGAGGGGAGGCGCCCCCCTTTCCTTCCTCTCTCCATCCTCCTTCCCCCTTCTCCTACTCCAACTAGGAAAGGAGGAAGTCCTACTCCCGGTGGGAGTAGGACTCCTCCCTGGCGCGCCTCCTCCTGGCCGGCCGCCTTTCCCCCTTTGCTCCTTTATATACGGGGGCAGGGGGCACCTCTAGACACAACAATTGATCCCTTGGATCTCTTAGCCATGTGCGGTGCCCCCCTCCACCATAGTCCACCTCAATAATATCGTAGCGGTGCTTAGGCGAAGCCCTGCGTTGGTAGAACATCATCATCGTCACCACGCCATCGTGCTGACGGAACTCTCCCTCAAAGCTCAGCTGATCGGAGTTCGAGGGACGTCATCGCGCTGAACGTGTGCTGAACTCGGAGGTACCGTACGTTCGGTACTTGATCGGTCGGATCGTGAAGACGTATGACTACATCAACCGCGTTGTGCTAACGCTTCCGCTTTCGTTCTACGAGGGCACGTGGACAACACTCTCCCCTCTCGTTGCTATGTATCACAATGATCCTGTGTGTGTGTTGGGAAATTTTGAAATTACTACGTTCCCCAACATAAGCTGCTCACAAACCAAAGCTTCTCACAACAAGCCTCATGGTTACGGTAGGGAACGTTTCACCTTTATATACGAAACGATATCCGTTGCCTCTTCTTGATTTCAATTTTTTTCTTGTGTCAACATAGAACAACATGAGTGTTGTGTCAATTTTTGGAATTTTCCAAGGCTTATTTGGACATTTTTATACATTAACTTAGTTTTCTATGCATTTATGTGCATAATTCAAATTTGAACTACAGGCACATTCTCTAATGCATATAAATTGGTTGAAAATCCAAATCTATGTCCTTGGTTGCATGCTTAGGTTCCATGCAAGAAATGTGAATGAATTTCAAACAGCCTGCCAATGTCACTCAGCCGCAAACATTGAGATACCTGGTTTTTAAATTCTAATAAATCCAAAACTCGTCTGAAATTCATGAAACTTGGCATGCTATCATGGAGTAGCATCAAACATGTCGTGGTAAAATTTCTGTCCCATTTGGGGAAGGTTTGGGTATAAGCTTCTCACAAACCAGAGCTTCTCACAACAAGCCTGATGGTTTCGGTGGGGAACGTGCCACCTTTGGGGATGAAACGATATTTGTTGCCTCTTATTGCTTTCAAAAAATTTCTAGTGTCAACATAGAACAACAGGAGTGTTGTGCTAAATTTTGGATTTTTTGGGGTTCGTTTGGACATTTTTATACATTAACTGGGTTTTATAGGCATTTTATGTGCATAATTCAAATTTGAACTACATGCACATGCTCCAGTGCATATAAATTGGTTGAAAAATCAAATCTGTGTCCTTGGGTGCATGCTTAGGACCCATGTAAGAAATGGGAATGAATTTCAAACACCAGGGCACTATTGATTGCCGGCAAAATGTTGAGATACTTTGTTCTTAAATTCTAGTAAATCCAAAACTCGTCTGAAATTCATGAAACTTGGCATGCTATCATGGAATGGCACCCGGCATGCTGTGGTATTTTTCGTGTCCATTTTTAGAGAAGGCGTACTCGAATAACAGCCAACAAAGGCATTTAAAAAAAATAGTTGCCACTTTAATATCTCAAACATTTGTATAATTCAAATCGTGTGCGCTCTGTTAACCATTCATGTGACGCCATGTGTCTTGGTTTTAATGGCTATAGGAGGTGCCTTGCGGATAGCTGCTTGACCGAACAGGGAGGCGTGCGAGTGCAGTCCGGCGCGATGGCTCACCGAGAGGCTCATCGGGAAGCGTGCGAGCTATTCAACGCAGGATTTGTGCATCTCTTCAACGCAAACGGTTCATATCAAATACGATATGCAAATTAAAGCTAGACTTCGGCAGTAAGCCAAGAGACACTGCAATTTGTCAAAATATGCAGCTAAAAATCACTAGCACTATCTAATTTTTGCAACTAAAATCACTAGCACTATCTAATTCATGCACGTGTTCACTACGCACTCACCGTACGGGGCGTGCTAGTAGCTGTGTGAAATGACGGTAGGCGTGCCCGCAGTCCGCCGCGCAGGCTCACCGGGAGGCGATCCAGCCCTTTGACCGCCGCCCACCTCGCTCCCACTCCTCCATATTAATGGCGCGTTCGCCTCGCTCCGTGAAATGATGGTATAGGAATGCTAGAAGTCCGCCGCGCAGGCTCACCGGGAAGCGACACAGCCTTTGACCGCCGCCCGCCTTGCTCCCACTGGTCTGTATTAATGGCGCGCCCGAGCGGTCACACCCCCATCCTCGCCACACACACACAATCCTCACTCTCCACCCACATCCTCGAC
>NC_057805.1:316559429-316592384 GCF_018294505.1 Triticum aestivum
CACACAATCCTCTCTCTCTGCCCGCATCTTCGACGCCGCTCTCGGTCCTCAAAGTCGGCACCCCCCATCCTCGCCACACACACAATCCTCTCTCTCCTCCCACATCCTCGACGCCGCTCTCAGCCCTCAAAGCCGTCAGTGTATGAGGATGCCGCCGAAGCGCCCCATAGGAGGGCGTGGCGACGCTGGGGCTGTTGAAGCACCGGAGCACGACGTTAATATGGAGACAGAGGTTTCCGTCGCCACCGACGAGGTGGAGAACGAGGCTGCCAACAAGCGGAGGCGGTTCGAGAAAGAACCGCAAGCGACTCCAACAGGCCTAGACTTCATCAGCAACCTCCGCGATGATATGTTGCGAGTCATCATATCCCTCCTCCCAATCAAATATGGGGCGAGGACAGCCGCCCTTTCCCGGAGGTGGCGCCCCCTATGGCTCCTCACCCTTGTCGACCTCCTCGACGCCCACGAGCTCTGCCATGGCTATCGCAAAAGCTTGGATGCGTTCTCCCAGATCCTCGGCAGTCACCATAGCCCAATCAGAGACCTTATCACAGGCAAGTTCCGTTCCAATGGCAAGGACCAAACCAAGCTTGACAAGTGGTTTCGATCCCCCTCCATAGATCAGCTCGAGAAGCTCAGTTTTAATGATGGGCATATGCGCTCGCTGCCAATGTCCGCGCTCCGCTTCGCACCCACGCTGCGCCTCGCCAAGTTCATGAACTGCCATTCCCCCCGCCCCCCTTAATGACGCGCCCACTCTTTTTCTACCACGACTGAAGCACCTCGAGCTCGTCATCGTCTGCATCCCAAAGGATGACATGGAGCACCTGCTCCGCGGCTGTACTGCACTCGAGTTCCTTCGTCTTCAGGCGATGAATTGGTCGAGTACCTTGCACATCACCTCCAGGACACTCCGAACTATTTAGTTTTGAAGATGTATGTTCGTCTGTCATCCAGCAAAGCTTCACCCAGATTCTGGGCACAGTGAAGGTCTTGGCACTAGAATCTGTCGGCCCCAACCTGGACCAAGTTGTCAGTTGCCTGAGATGCTTTCCGTGCCTGAAGAAGCTGTATATCGAGGTGATGTTCCTTTCCTGTTAAATGTTAACCATAAGGGAGTTCAATTTTTTGCACCTTTTCCCAAGTTTACAATGACAATGTACTACGATTTCTGAAGGAATTTTGGAGGATTTCAGGACATACACCCCCCACCACATATTGGTTGCTTGATTCATATGGTTACAATCCATAAGCATTTCTCCTTTGGATTCATCTGTACTAGTTTTGTTAGGGAATTTTTCATCCAATCCAACCTCTTGTGAAGAAGGCTACATGTTTCTAGATTGTAATCAAATGCCCATGTTAATCATGTCAGATCGAAGATGGCACGTTGGTGCATTTTGCAAATCCTGCAAACCAAATAGGCATGTAGTAGTGTTCAAAACTGCATGTAGGCAATAACACATTCTGTTCTTTTGCAGATAATAATAGCCCCGGAGGTGGATAATGTTTATAACGACAATCACATCGAATGCTTGGATCTGCATCTTTCAAATATTACTTTGAACTCCTACCGAGGGACCTTACCGGAGATTACACTCGCCAGGTTCTTTATGGCCAGAGCAAGGGTGCTGAGGGTACTGAGGTTGAACACGCATTTAATTAGGAAAGATGAATGGTACGTTGATCAGAGCCGGCAGGTACTGCAAAATGGAAGAGGCTCCAAAAAAGCTAAACTTCGTATTGGAAGAGCATATGACAGAGCAATTGGAAGTCATTGTGTCAAACCCAAACATGACTTGTCAGCGGCTGATCCCTTTGCAGAAATGACGATGCTTGCAATGTTCGAATTTGGGCATTGTAATCTTTGAATTTGAACCTTGCAATATTTATGGTATTTGTTATATAACGTAATTGGATGTTTAATTTGGTATTGCAATCATGTCATGTTACAAGTATATATATGTTGTTCTTCTGTACACGGAGCATAGATGTTCTGCAGACAGAGCATAACACAACACACACGGACCGCACTAGGTAACCCGTCAGCGATGAATTCATCAATCGCAAACAGTTCATCCTAGTGAACCGTATGCTGTATATCGCACACACCTTCATCTGGCTACCCGTTTCTATTCTTCTGCCTCATCGCAAACAGTTCATTGAACTGAACAGTATGCCCCTCATCGCACGTGCAACTAAATTCTGAACCGTGTTTGATGCATCCTTCATCGCAAACATTTTGCATCTTTTTTACGGTTTTTTTACATCACCGTTTCCGACTATTGCATCAAACACAGTTTCGTCGAAGGGTCTCTGATCGTAGTGTCGCGTTAGCAGCATCCGCAGTAGTGATAATATATTTAAAATAGAACTACTGTCTTAGCTACCATTTCATTTCCAATGTAGATAATTTGCAGAAAAAAGTGATTGAAATGAGTCGACGCTCCTCCTCTCTAACTGGCGAGCACCATAATTTTAGTCGAGTTGCACAAAAAAAGTGATTGAAATGAGTCGCGCTCCTCCTTCTACTGCCACACTGAGGTGTTAATGAATGTCAATGAATCGCTTTCATGGCAAGATATGGGGACATGAAGTATAACTTAATCTCCCAAAGTCATCTCACACCGGTCAGTATTGTCCTTTATCAACATGATTGTGCTTTGTCATACTATGCTAACATTGTATTTTTTAAATAAAGCTATTCTATCGCAATCTTTTCTCGTTTTGGAAATAAGTTTGCTTCAACTAGTGCCACTATTATAGTAATCATGCTCTTTCTTATCTGTGCAAACAGGAATACTCAACTACATATGTTGTGATGGTCAAGAGCATTCGCCAAGTTCTTGGGTTGTATGACACGGCTAGCCAAGATGGATTTAATCCTGATATTCACTTTATCAAAAGGCTCTAATGGGTTAGTTCTGAAACTTGCAAGCTGGGAATCAATGAGATGTGCAGGCATCTTTGTTGTACTTATTATTTGAATCGTAATTGTTGGTTCTAAATCTTGCAAGCTGGGAATCAATGAGATGTGTAGGCATGTTTGTCATACTTATTATTTGAATCTTATTTTTTGGTTCTGAATCTTGCAACCTGGGAAACACGGCATGATGATGCAGAGGACAGCAACCATAACAAACTGTTCAAACTTGGTAGTATCGTCTGTGTGAAAGTGCGGTAAATGTGTTGATCGTGTGCGTCCTGAGAATAATAATTCTAATTGTTGTGCATGTTGATCCTGTGGCACTGATAGAACGAGCCAATGCATTGCTTGTTTTAAGAATAAATTTTAATTAAAGATAATTAAATTTAAGTAAAGTGGCCACTAACACTTGTTATTATAGTACCAATACATACCCGCTCGTGAACCGACATGAGGTCGGAATAGGTTTCTTAATGGAGGTATTTGAATGCGCCGAGGGTGCATGTTCTGCCGGGCGTGCAGCGGGCGAGGGAGGGGTAGTAATTGTTGTCACCTGTACACACTCAGTTTACTGTTGAATCCAGTTCCCCAAGAGCTGAAAAACGAATTGTTGCCGCCGCCTAGTGAAAGTGCTAGTTATCGACTAGAGGGGGGTGAATAGGCGATTTTTATGAAAGTCTTCAAACATGAGAGTTTCGAAGACAAACAATAGAAATGAACCTATTGACATGCAGTGGAAGGTAGACTACACTAGACAAGCCATAGTCAAGTAATCAATGAAGTGAAAGCACGAAGACAATTAGCAGCTATGTAGTATGGATCAGGGTGGAAGATGGTATGAAGCCAAACAACAATAGTCGTCACACAGTGAAGTCAAACAGATCAGGCAAGCAGGAAAAGACTTCACGAAGACAAACTGTAAGTAAAGAGAGGGAGGAGATAGAACCAGTTGCCTGGTGAGGACAGGGATTAGTTGGACCAGTTCCAGTTGCTGTGACAACTGTACGTCTGGTTAGGGAGGCTGAGATTCAACTCAGAAGACCGTGTCTTCACCTTATTCCCCTTGAGCTAAGGACACTTAGTCCTCGCCCAATCACTCTGGTAAGTCTTCAAGGTAGACTTCCAAACCTTCACAGACTTTGTTCACCAGCAATCCACAATGACTCTTGGATGCTCAGAACGCGATGCCTAACCGGCTGGAGGATTCACAGTCCTCAAGTGTAACAAGTCTTCAGATCACGCGGACAGAAAGACTTTAGTGATGCCTACCACTCTTTGGCTCTGGGTGCTTTCGGCTTTGTCCTTGCAAGGATCTCTCTCTCAAATGCTTCGGAGGTGGGTTGCTCTCAAATGACAAAAGCCGTGCACTAACTCTGAGCAGCCACCAATTTATGGTGTAGGGGTGGGATATTTATAGCCAGGAGGCAATCCGACATGATTTGTTTGAAATTACCCTGGGTCACTAAGGAACTGACACGTGTCCAACGGTTAGATTTTAAACACACGCGACAGCTTGACTTGTGCTTCAAGTAAAGCTGACTTATCCAGCTCTGGATAAGATTTGCTCTCATTGTCTTCGCTCGAAGACATAGGATTTGGTTGAGCATCACATCAGTCACTCTGACTTTGTTCACTTGGACCCCCACTTAACAGTGCGGTGGTTCCTATGACTCAACAAAGAAGAAAAGGAAACTACGAAACAACTATGTCTTCGCACTCCATAGTCTTCATGCGATGTCTTCTCATGTCATAGTCTTTAATGTGAATGTCTTCACAGACCACCATTGTCTTCAATGTCTTCACACATTTTTAGGGGTCATCTCTGATAGGTAAACCGAATCAATATGGGACTACTACCTGTGTTATCCTGCAATTCTCACAAACACATTAGTCCCTCAACCAAGTTTGTTGTCAATACTCCAAAACCAACTAGGGGTGGCACTAGATGCACTTACAATCTCCCCCTTTTTGGTGATTGATGACAAACTGGTTGAAGTTTTCAACGGGGATAAAAATATGTGAAAGTTAAAGATCAAATTCATTTTCTTCATAAGTTGCAAAAGGGCTCCCCCTGAAGATGTGCATATAAGTAGTTTGCTTTTGAATGCAAATGCACATGGCAGGTTTTGCTTTCTGGAGATCCTCTTCAACTTTTGAAGACAATTCATCATGCATATAGGGATAAGACGAAGATAATGACATGCATAATGAAAAATGGACGTCTGCGAAATGACTTCATGCGGAATTTATCATCGCATCACAGAATAGCAAACAAAGTAGCAGACGACCATCAAGTTTAAGTGTTACAACCCAAAGAACCAAATGTATCAAAAATGAGAGTTGTAACCACTTGGCAAAATTATAGCAACCACCCACATGGACCCGCTTGAAGACTATCAACTCATATGCTTCTCCCCCTTTTGTCGGTAAGGACCAAAAAGGTTTGAAGACATAGAGCATCTACTCGTTCCCATCAGGAGTAGATGAAGGTGCAGGGTCGACGTTGGAGTCCTGTGGTGCAGAGGGGCCTGGTGCAGTGTCGAGACGCGAAGAAGTCATGGTTGGAGAGGTGGCATCGTCTTCTTCATCGACGACTCTCACAACAACAGTTGCAGCCGAAGATGAATACTCCGAGTCTTCTAAGGAAGGAGTACAACATAAGACGGCATTCCGGGTAGGCGTGGAATCAAACTTGTAGTGCTCTGTGAAGCCATCTTCGCGAAGATCATCTTCAGAGCTTAGCAACGTCAGACTCTTCCAGGACCTCCGATGGGCTTCATGTGACACGAATGCATTCTTCGTGGCAAGGTTGCGAATGCGATTGACATCCACCAAGAGACTCTGCATCTGACGCTTTAGCCAGTCATGGTGCCTATCCTGTTTCTGATGTAAGGCCACAAGAAGCTCTCGGTCATTGAGTACACGAGATCTCTTGCGAGGCCTTTGAGCAATTGTGCTTTCAGTGGCTTCAGTGTTTGCACGATGAGGTGCACGTGTATTTCCAGCCAGAGGATAAACATGAGTGGCAGCATTTGGAACATGAACCCCTTCAATTGGTTGCGTGAAGCTTTGGCGATTGACATTATGAAGATATATTGGCTCCTTGGCAGGCTCAGGGTAGATGGCTTCGACAGGCATATCAACCTCAGGCAAGAAGATAAGATGGTTGCACGCAGAGGGCTGATAGTTGACAGAAGAGTGAAGCTTGATTGAGCGCATCACCCATGGAGCATAAAACTTTAGGCCAAATAGATCAACTCCAGATGGTGCAAGTTGTCTGATGAGGAAATCTTGAGCATTGAAGCTGATGCCATTGTGAATATAGAACACCAATGTCTTCATCGTGCCGTCAAGCTTGGCTGCAGGAGAATGTCCTTTGACTGGCCATAGAGTTTGCCTTACAATGTGATAAATGGTACGAGGCAGATACTCGAGGTCTTCGACAAAGAATTCCTTTGGATATTCAGCATCTTGTGGCAGTGGCTTCATCATGCTGAGCATCTGACTCATGTTGGGCTCAGGCTTCTGAAATATGCTCTCCAATGCATTCCTGTGTAGCTGACAACCAGGTTCATAGAGCTCACCTGGAGTGGGTAGGGAAGTAATCTCAATGATATCTTAAGCTTTGGATCCAAGTCTTCGGATCCCTGTTGTAGCCATGAATGTGAAGAGTGGCATAGAATTGACTACGATGAGACTTTCTCACCCGTAGCGATGCTTCAGTCTGTCCGAATCATGTTAGCAATTGCCGCATTTTGTGATTATGAAATTTGGCAAATGGATGTCAAAACTGCATTCCAGAATGGATTTCTCGAAGAAGAGTTGTATATGATGCAGCCGGAAGGTTTTGTCGATCCAAAGGGAGCTAACAAAGTGTGCAAGCTCCAGCGATCCATTTATGGACTGGTGCAAGCCTCTCGGAGTTGGAATAAACGCTTTGATAGTGTGATCAAAGCATATGGATTTATACAGACTTTTGGAGAAGCCTGTATTTACAAGAAAGTGAGTGGGAGCTCTGTAGCATTTCTGTTATTATATGTGGATGACATATTGCTGATTGGAAATGATATAGAATTTCTAGATAGCATAAAGGGATACTTGAATAAGAGTTTTTCAATGAAGGACCTCGGTGAAGCTGCTTATATATTGGGCATCAAGATCTATAGAGATAGATCAAGACGCTTAATTGGACTTTCACAAAGCACATACCTTGACAAAGTTTTGAAGAAGTTCAAAATGGATCAAGCAAAGAAAGGGTTCTTGCCTATGTTACAAGGTGGTAAGTTGAGTAAGACTCAATGCCCGACCACTGCAGAAGATAGAGAGAAGATGAAAGATGTTCCCTATGCTTTAGCCATAGGCTCTATCATGTATGCAATGCTGTGTACCAGACCTGATGTGTGCCTTGCTATAAGTTTAGCAAGGAGGTACCAAAGTAATCCAGGAGTGGATCACTGGACAACGGTCAAGAACATTCTGAAATACCTGAAAAGGACTAAGGATATGTTTCTAGTTTATGGAGGTGACAAAGAGCTAGTCGTAAATGGTTACGTCGATGCAAGCTTTGACACTGATCCGGACGATTCTAAATCGCAAACCGGATAGGTGTTTACATTGAACGGTGGAGCTGTCAGTTGGTGCAGTTTTAAACAAAGCGTTGTGGCAGGATCTACCTGTGAAGCGGAGTACATAGCTGCTTCGGAAGCAGCAAATGAAGGAGTCTGGATGAAGGAGTTCATATCCGATCTAGGTGTCATACCTAGTGCATCGGGGCCAATGAAAATCTTTTGTGACAATACTGGTGCAATTGCCCTGGCAAAGGAATCCAGATTTCACAAGAGAACCAAGCACATCAAGAGACGCTGCAACTCCATCCGGGATCAAGACCAGGTGGGAGACATAGAAATTTGCAAGATACATACGGATCTGAATGTTGCAGACCTGTTGACTAAGCCTCTTCCACGAGCAAAACATGATCAGCACCAAGGCTCCATGGGTGTTAGAATCATTACTGTGTAATCTAGATTATTGACTCTAGTGCAAGTGGGAGACTGAAGGAAATATGCCCTAGAGGTAATAATAAAGTTATTATTTATTTCCTTATATCATGATAAATATTTATTATTCATGCTAGAATTGTATTAACCGGAAACATAATACTTGTATGAATACATAGATAAACAGACTGTCACTAGTATGCCTCTACTTGACTAGCTCGTTGATCAAAGATGGTTATGTTTCCTAGCCATTGACATGAGTTGTCATTTGATTAACGGGATCACATCATTAGGAGAATGATGTGATTGACTTGACCCATTCCGTTCGCTTAGCACTCGATCGTTTAGTATTCTGCTATTGCTTTCTTCATGACTTATACATGTTCCTATGACTATGAGATTATGCAACTCCCGTTTATCGGAGGAACACTTTGTGTGCTACCGAACGTCACAACGTAACTGGGTGATTGTAAACGTGCTCTACAGGTGTCTCCGAAGGTACTTGTTGGGTTGGCGTATTTCGAGATTAGGATTTGTCACTCCGATTGTCGGAGAGGTATCTCTGGGACCACTCGGTAATGCACATCACTATAAGCCTTGCAAGCATTGCAACTAATGAGTTAGTTGCGGGATGATGTATTACGGAACGAGTAAAGAGACTTGCCGGTAACGAGATTGAACTAGGTATTGAGATACCGACAATCGAATCTCGGGCAAGTAACATACCGATGACAAAGGGAACAACGTATGTTGTTATGTGGTTTGACCGATAAAGATCTTCGTAGAATATGCGGGAGCCAATATGAGCATCCAGGTTCCGCTATTGGTTATTGATCGGAGACATGTCTCGTTCATGTCAACATAGTTCTCGAACCCGTAGGGTCCGCACGCTTAAAGTTTAATGACGGTTATATTATGAGTTTATGTGTTTTGATGTACTGAAGGTAGTTCGGAGTCCCGAATGTGATCACGGACATGACGAGGAGTCTCGAAATGGTCGAGACATAAAGATTGATATATTGGAAGCCTATATTTGGATATCGGAAGTGTTCCGGGTGAAATCGGGATTTTATCGGAGTACCGGGGGTTACCCGAACCCCCCCCCCCCCCCGGGGATTTAATGGGCCAAGATGGGCCTTAGTGGAGAAGAGGAGGGGCGGCCAGGGCAGGCCGCGCGCCCCTCCCCCTCTAGTCTGAATTGGACAAGGAGGGGAGGCGCCCCCCTTTCCTTCCTCTCTCCATCCTCCTTCGCCCTTCTCCTACTCCAACTAGGAAAGGAGGAAGTCCTACTCCCGGTGGGAGTAGGACTCCTCCCTGGCACGCCTCCTCCTGGCCGGCCGCCTCTCCCCCCTTTGCTCCTTTATATACGGGGGCAGGGGGCACCTCTAGACGCAACAATTGATCCCTTGGATCTCTTAGCCGTGTGCGGTGCCCCCTCCACCATATTACACCTCGATAATATCGTAGCGGTGCTAAGGCGAAGCCCTGCATCGGTAGAACATCATCATCGTCACCACGCCGTCGTGCTAACGGAACTCTCCCTCAAAGCTCGGCTGGATCGGAGTTTGAGGGACGTCATTGAGCTGATCGTGTGCTGAACTCGGAGGTACCGTACGTTCAGTACTTGATCGGTCGGATCGTGAAGACGTACGACTACATCAACCGCGTTATGCTAACGCTTCCGCTTTCGGTCTACGAGGGCACGTGGACAACACTCTTCCCTCTCGTTGTTATGCATCACAATGATCCTGTGTGTGCGTAGGGAAATTTTAAAATTACTACGTTCCCCAACATAAGCTTCTCACAAACCAGAGCTTCTCACAACAAGCCTCATGGTTACGGTAGGGAACGTTTCACCTTTCTAGACGAAACGATATCCGTTGCCTCTTCTTGATTTCAATTTTTTTCTTGTGTCAACATAGAACAACATGAGTGTTGTGTCAATTTTTGGAATTTTCCGGGGCTTATTTCGAAATTTTTATACATTAACTTAGTTTTCTATGCATTTATGTGCATAATTCAAATTTGAACTACATGCACATTCTCTAATGCATATAAATTGGTTGAAAATTCAAATCTATGTCCTTGGTTGCATGCTTAGGTTCCATGCAAGAAATGTGAATGAATTTCAAACAGCCTGCCACCGTCACTCAGCCGCAAACATTGAGATACCTGGTTTTTAAATTCTAATAAATCCAAAACTCGTCTGAAATTCATGAAACTTGGCATGCTATCATGGAGTAGCATCAAACATGCCGTGGTAAAATTTCTGTCCCATTTGGGGAAGGTTTGGGTATAAGCTTCTCACAAACCAGAGCTTCTCACAACAAGCCTGATGGTTTCGGTGGGGAACGTGCCACCTTTGGGGATGAAACGATATTTGTTGCCTCTTATTGCTTTCAAAAAATTTCTAGTGTCAACATAGAACAACAGGAGTGTTGTGTTAAATTTTGGATTTTTTCGGGGTTTGTTTGGACATTTTTATACATTAACTGGGTTTTATAGGCATTTTATGTGCATAATTCAAATTTGAACTACATGCACATGCTCCAGTGCATATAAATTGGTTGAAAAATCAAATATGTGTCCTCGGGTGCATGCTTAGGTCCCATGCAAGAAATGGGAATGAATTTTAAACACCCTGCCACCGTCACTCGGCCGCAAACATTGAGATACCTGGTTTTAAATTCTAGTAAATCCAAAACTCGTGTGAAATTCATGAAACTTGGCATGCTATCATGGAGCGGCATCAACATGCCGTGGTAAATTTTTTGTCCCATTTGGGGCAGGTTTGGGCATAAGCTTCTCACAACAAGCCTGATGGTTTCAGTAGGGAACGTTCCACCTTTGGGGACGAAACGATATCCGTTGCCTCTTATTGCTTTCAAAAAATTTCTAGTGTCAACATAGAACAACAGGAGTGTTGTGTTAAATTTTGGAATTTTTGGGATTCGTTTGGACATTTTTATACATTAACTGGGTTTCCTAGGCATTTTATGTGCATAATTCAAATTTGAACTACATGCACATGCTCCAGTGCATATAAGTTGGTTGAAAAATCAAATCTGTGTCCTTGGGTGCATGCTTAGGACCCATGTAAGAAATGGGAATGAATTTCAAACACCAGGGCACTATTGATTGCCGGCAAAATGTTGAGATACTTTGTTCTTAAATTCTAGTAAATCCAAAACTCGTCTGAAATTCATGAAACTTGGCATGCTATCATGGAATGGCACCCGGCATGCTGTGGTATTTTTCGTGTCCATTTTTAGAGAAGGCGTACTCGAATAACAGCCAACAAAGGCATTTTGAAAAAATAGTTGCCACTTTAATATCTCAAACATTTGTATAATTCAAATCGTGTGCGCTCTGTTAACCATTCATGTGACGCCACGTGTCTTGGTTTTAATGGCTATAGGAGGTGCCGTGCGGACAGCTGCTTGACTAAACAGGGAGGCGTGCGAGCGCAGTCCGGCGTGTAGGTTCACCGAGAGGCTCATCGGGAAGCGTGCGAGCTATTCAACGCAGGATTTGTGCATCTCTTCAACGCAAACGGTTCAGATCAAATACGATATGCAAATTAAAGCTAGACTTCGGCACTAAGCCAAGAGACACTGCAATTTGTCAAAATATGCAGCTAAAAATCACTAGCACTATCTAATTTTTGCAACTAAAATCACTAGCACTATCTAATTCATGCACGTGTTCACTACGCACTCACCGTACGGGGCGTGCTAGTAGCTGTGTGAAATGACGGTAGGCGTGCCAGCAGTCCGCCGCGCAGGCTCACCGGGAGGCGATCCAGCCCTTTGACCGCCGCCCACCTCGCTCCCACTCCTCCATATTAATGGCGCGTTCGCCTCGCTCCGTGAAATGATGGTATAGGAATTCCAGAAGTCCGCCGCGCAGGCTCACCGGGAAGCAACACAGCCTTTGACCGCCGCCCGCCTTGCTCCCACTGGTCTGTATTAATGGCGCGCCCGAGCGGTCGCACCCCCATCCTCACCACACACACACAATCCTCACTCTCCACCCACATCCTCGACGCCGCTCTCAGTCCTCAAAGCCGGCACCCCCCATCCTCGCCACACACACAATCCTCTCTCTCCGCCCGCATCTTCGACGTTGCTCTCGGTCCTCAAAGTCGGCACCCCCATCCTCGCCACACACACAATCCTCTCTCTCCTCCCACATCCTCGATGCCGCTCTCAGTCCTCAAAGCCGTCAGTGTATGAGGATGCCGCCGAAGCACCCCATAGGAGGGCGTGGCGACCCTGGGGCTGCTGAAGCACCGGAGCACGACGTTAATATGGAGACAGAGGTTTCCGTCGCCACCGACGAGGTGGAGAACGAGGCTGCCAACAAGCGGAGGCGGTTCGAGAAAGAACCGCAAGCGACTCCAATAGGCCTAGACTTCATCAGCAACCTCCGCGATGATATGTTGCGAGTCATCATATCCCTCCTCCCAATCAAATATGGGGCGAGGACAGCTGCCCTTTCCCGGAGGTGGCGCCCCCTATGGCTCCTCACCCCTGTCGACCTCCTCGACGCCCACGAGCTCTGCCATGGCTATCGCAAAAGCTTGGATACGTTCTCCCAGATCCTCGGCAGTCACCATGGCCCAATCAGAGGCCTTATCACAGGCAAGTTCCGTTCCAATGGCAAGGACCGAACCAAGCTTGCCGAGTGGTTTCGATCCCCCTCCATAGATCAGCTCGAGAAGCTCAGTTTTAATGATGGGCATATGCGCCCGCTGCCAATGTCCGTGCTCCGCTTCGCGCCCACGCTGCGCCTCGCCAAGTTCATGAACTGCCATTCCCCCCGCCCCCCTTAATGACGCGCCCGCTCTTTTTCTACCACGACTGAAGCACCTCGAGCTCGTCATCGTCTGCATCCCAAAGGATGACATGGAGCACCTGCTCCGCGGCTGTACTGCACTCGAGTTCCTTCGTCTTCAGGCGATGAATTGGTCGAGTACCTTGCACATCACCTCTAGGACACTCCGGACTATTTAGTTTTGAAGATGTATGTTCGTCTGTCATCCAGCAAAGCTTCACCCAGATTCTGGGCACAGTGAAGGTCTTGGCACTAGAATCTGTCGGCCCCAACCTGGACCAAGTTATCAGTTGCCTGAGATGCTTTCCGTGCCTAAAGAAGCTATATATCGAGGTGATGTCCCTTTCCTGTCAAATGTTAACCATAAGGGAGTTCAATTTTTTGCACCTTTTCCCAAGTTTAAATGACAATGTACTACGATTTCTGAAGGAATTTTGGAGGATTTCAGGACATACACCCCCACCACATATTGGTTGCTTGATTCATATGGTTACAATCCATAAGCATTTCTCCTTTGGATTCATCTGTACTAGTTTTGTTAGGGAATTTTTCATCCAATCCAACCTCTTGTGAAGAAGGCTACATGTTTCTAGATTGTAATCAAATGCCCATGTTAATCGTGTCAGATCGAAGATGGCACGTTGGTGCATTTTGCAAATCCTGCAAACCAAATAGGCATGTAGTAGTGTTCAAAACTGCATGTAGGCAATAACACATTCTGTTCTTTTGCAGATAATAATAGCCCCGGAGGTGGATAATGTTTATAACGACAATCACATCGAATGCTTGGATCTGCATCTTTCAAATATTACTTTGAACTCCTACCGAGGGACATTACCAGAGATTACACTCGCTGGGTTCTTTATGGCCAGAGCAAGGGTGCTGTGGGTACTGTGGTTGAACACGCATTTAATTAGGAAAGATGAATGGTATGTTGATCAGAGCCGGCAGGTACTGCAAAATGGAAGAGGCTCCAAAAAAGCTAAACTTCGTATTGGAAGAGCATATGACAGAGCAATTGGATGTCATTGTGTCAAACCCAAACATGACTTGTCAGCGGCTGATCCCTTTGCAGAAATGATGATGCTTGCAATGTTCGAATTTGGGCATTGTAATCTTTGAATTTGAACCTTGCAATATTTATGGTATTTGTTATATAACGTAATTGGATGTTTAATTTGGTATTGCAATCATGTCATGTTACAAGTATATATATGTTGTTCTTCTGTACACAGAGCATAGATGTTCTGCAGACAGAGCATAACACAACACACACGGACCGCACTAGGTAACCCGTCAGCGATGAATTCATCAATCGCAAACAGTTCATCCTAGTGAACCGTATGCTGTATATCGCACACACCTTCGTCTGGCTACCCGTTTCTATTCTTCTGCCTCATCGCAAACAGTTCATTGAACTGAACTGTATGCCCCTCATCGCACGTGCAACTAAATTCTGAACCGTGTTTGATGCATCCTTCATCGCAAACATTTTGCATCTTTTTTACGTTTTTTTTACATCACCGTTTGCGACTATTGCATCACACACAGTTTCGTCAAAGGGTCTCTGATCGTAGTGTCGCGTTAGCAGCATCCGCAGTAGTGATAATATATTTAAAATAGAACTAATGTCTTAGATACCATTTCATTTCCAATGTAGATAATTTGCAGAAAAAAGTGATTGAAATGAGTCGACGCTCCTCCTCTCTAACTGGCGAGCGCCATAATTTTAGTTGAGTTGCACAAAAAAAGTGATTGAAATGAGTCGCGCTCCTCCTTCTACTGCCACACTGAGGTGTTAATGAATGTCAATGAATCGCTTTCATTGCAAGATATGGGGACATGAAGTATAACTTAATCTCCCGAAGTCATCTCACACCGGTCAGTATTGTCCTTTATCAACATGATTGTGCTTTGTCATACTATGCTAACATTGTATTTTTTAAATAAAGCCATTCTATCGCAATCTTTTCTCGTTTTGGAAATAAGTTTGCTTCAACTAGTGCCACTATAATAGTAATCATGCTCTTTCTTATCTGTGCAAACAGGAATACTCAACTACATATGTTGTGATGGTCAAGAGCATTCGCCAAGTTCTTGGGTTGTATGACACGGCTAGCCAAGATGGATTTAATCCTGATATTCACTTTATCAAAAGGCTCTAATGGGTTAGTTCTGAAACTTGCAACCTGGGAATCAATGAGATGTGCAGGTATCTTTGTTGTACTTATTATTTGAATCGTAATTGTTGGTTCTAAATCTTGCAAGCTGAGAATCAATGAGATGTGTAGGCATGTTTGTCGTACTTATTATTTGAATCTTATTTTTTGGTTCTGAATCTTGCAACCTGGGAAACACGGCATGATGATGCAGAGGACAGCAACCATAACAAACTCTTCAAACTTCGTAGTATCGTCTGTGTGAAAGTGCGGCAAATGTGTTGATCATGTGCGTCCTGAGAATAATAATTCTAATTGTTGTGCATGTTGATCCTGTGGCACTGATAGAACGAGCCAATGCATTGCTTGTTTTAAGAATAAATTTTAATTAAAGATAATTAAATTTAAGTAAAGTGGCCACTAACACTTGTTATTATAGTACCAATACATACCCGCTCGTGAACCGACATGAGGTCGGAATAGGTTTCTTAATGGAGGTATTTGAATGCGCCGAGGGTGCATGTTCTGCCAGGCGTGCAGCGGGCGAGGGAGGGGTAGTAATTGTTGTCGCCTGTACACACTCAGTTTACTGTTGAATCCAGTTCCCCAAGAGCTGAAAAACGAATTGTTGCCGCCGCCTAGTGAAAGTGCTAGTTATCGACTAGAGGGGGGTGAATAGGCGAATTTTATTGAAGTCTTCTAAAATGATAGTTTCGAAGACAAACAATAGAAATGAACCTATTGACATGCAGTGGAAGGTAGACTACACTAGACAAGCCATAGTCAAGTAATCAATGAAGTGAAAGCACGAAGACAATTAGCAGCTAGGTAGTATGGATCAGGGTGGAAGATGGTATGAAGCCAAACAACAATAGTCGTCACACAGTGAAGTCAAACAGATGAGGCAAGCAGGAAAAGACTTCACGAAGACAAACTGTAAGTAAAGAGAGGTAGGAGATAGAACCAGTTGCTTGGTGAGGACAGGGATTTGTTGGACCAGTTCCAGTTGCTTTGACAACTGTACGTCTGGTTAGGGAGGCTGAGATTCAACTCAGAAGACCATGTCTTCACCTTATTCCCCTTGAGCTAAGGACACTTAGTCCTCGCCCAATCACTCTGGTAAGTCTTCAAGGTAGACTTCCAAACCTTCACAGACTTTGTTCACCAGCAATCCACAATGACTCTTGGATGCTCAGAACGCGACGCCTAACCGGCTGGAGGATTCACAGTCCTCAAGTGTAACAAGTCTTCAGATCACGCGGACAGAAAGACTTTAGTGATGCCTAACACTCTTTGGCTTTGGGTGCTTTCGGCTTTGTCCTTGCAAGGATCTCTCTCTCAAATGCTTCGGAGGTGGGTTGCTCTCAAATGACAAAAGCCGTGCACTAACTCTGAGCAGCCACCAATTTATGGTGTAGGGGTGGGATATTTATAGCCAGGAGGCAATCCGACCTGATTTGTTTGAAATTACCCTGGGTCACTAAGGAACTGACACATGTCCAACGGTTAGATTTTAACCACACGCGGCAGGTTGACTTGGGCTACAAGTAAAGCTGACTTATCCAGCTCTGGATAAGATTTGCTCTCATTGTCTTCGCTCGAAGACATAGGATTTGGTTGAGCATCACATCAGTCACTCTGACTTTGTTCACTTGGACCCCACTTAACAGTGCGGTGGTTCCTATGACTCAACAAAGAAGAAAAGGAAACTACGAAACATCTATGTCTTCGCACTCCATAGTCTTCATGCGATGTCTTCTCATGTCATAGTCTTTAATGTGAATATCTTCACAGACCACCATTGTCTTCAATGTCTTCACACATTTTTAGGGGTCATCTCTGATAGGTAAACCGAATCAATATGGGACTACTACCTGTGTTATCCTGCAATTCTCACAAACACATTAGTCCCTCAACCAAGTTTGTCGTCAATACTCCAAAACCAACTAGGGGTGGCACTAGATGCACTTACAATCTCCCCCTTTTTGGTGATTGATGACAAACTGGTTGAAGTTTTCAACGGGGATAAAAATATGTGAAAGTTAAAGATAAAATTCATTGTCTTCTTAAGTTGCAAAAGGGCTCCCCCTGAAGATGTGCATATAAGTAGTTTGCTTTTGAATGCAAATGCACATGGCAGGTTTTGCTTTCTGGAGATCCTCTTCAACTTTTGAAGATAATTCATCATGCATATAGGGATAAGACGAAGATAATGACATGCATAATGAAAAATGGACGTATGCGAAATGACTTCATGCGGAATTTATCATCGCATCACAGAATAGCAAACAAAGTAGCAGACGACCATCAAGTTTAAGTGTTACAACCCAAAGAACCAAATGTATAAAAAATGAGAGTTGTAACCACTTGGTAAAATTATAGCAACCACCCATATGGACCCGCTTGAAGACTATCAACTCATATGCATCTCCCCCTTTTGTTAGTAAGGACCAAAAAGGTTTGAAGACATAGAGCATCTACTCGTTCCCATCAGGAGTAGATGAAGGTGCAGGGTCGACGTTGGTGTCCGGTGGTGCAGAGGGGCCTGGTGCAGTGTCGAGACGCAAAGAAGTCATGGTTGGAGAGGTGGCATCGTCTTCTTCATCGACGACTCTCACAACAACAGTTGCAGCCGAAGATGAATACTCCGAGTCTTCTAAGGAAGGAGTACGACGTGAGACGACATTTCGGGGAGGCGTGGAATCAAACTTGTAGCGCTCTGTGAAGCCATCTTCACGAGATCATCTTTGGAGCTTAGCAACGTCAGACTCTTCCAGGACCTCCGACGGGCTTCATGTGACACGAATGCATTCTTCGTGGCAAGGTTGCGAATGCGATTGACATCCACCAAGAAACTCTGCATCTGACGCTTTAGCCAGTCATGGTGCCTATCCTGTTTCTGATGTAAGGCCACAAGAAGCTCTCGGTCATTGAGTACACGAGATCTCTTGCGAGGCCTTTGAGCAATGGTGCTTTCAGTGGCTTCAGTGTTTGCACGATGAGGTGCACGTGTATTTCCAGCCAGAGGATAAACAGGAGTGGCAGCATTTGGAACATGAATCCCTTCAATTGGTTGCGTGAAGCTTTGGCGATCGACATTATGAAGATATATTGGCTCCTTGGCAGGCTCAGGGTAGATGGCTTCGACAGGCATATCAACCTCAGGCAAGAAGATAAGATGGTTGCGTGCAGTGGGCTGATAGTTGACAGAAGAGTGAAGCTTGATTGAGCGCATCACCCATGGAGCATAAAACTTTAGGCCAAATAGATCAAATCCAGATGGTGCAAGTTGTCTGATGAGGAAATCTTGAGCATTGAAGCTGATGCCATTGTGAATATAGAACACCAACGTCTTCATCGTGCCATCAAGCTTGGCTGCAGGAGAATGTCCTTTGACTGGCCATAGAGTTCGCCTTACAATGTGATAAATGGTACGGGGCAGATACTCGAGGTCTTCGACAAAGAATTTCTTTGGATATTCAGCATCTTGTGGCAGTGGCTTCATCATGCTGAGCATCTGACTCATGTTGGGCTCAGGCTTCTGAAATATGCTCTCCAATGCATTCCTGTGTAGCTGACAACCAGGTTCATAGAGCTCACCTGAAGTGGGCAGGGAAGTAAGCTCAATGATATCTTGAGCTTTGGATCCAAGTCTTCGGATCCCTGTTGTAGCCATGAATGTGAAGAGTGGCATAGAATTGCAGCAGAAGCTCCTCATTCCAATGCTCTTTGTCAATTACGAAATGCAGAAGGTCAGCATCTCTGAAATAGTCTAGAGCTTCTTCCAAGCAGGGCAGACTAGCAATGGCTTCACAATCCAGGCGCATGTGAGGAAAGATTCGCCCTTGATTGTATAAGACACATGAGTAATAAATGCAATGTTGATAGCTCCAGAAGCGGTCAGATGAGATCCTTGGCTTCGAGTATGGGTTCTTGGCACTGTCAAAGAATTTGTTGTGTGCCCTGAAGCTGTTTACATTGAATGATCCTGGCGATGTTGTAGCACCGAGGAATCTTGGCGGTTTGGGCTTTGGCTTCTGGACCTGAGGCCTTTGCTCCACATGGTATTCAAATTGTGGTCCGAGAGCAATGGGAGGAACCATGATGGGCCACCGAACTGTGACAAGTTCTCCACGATTACAGGCCTGCTCAATTGTGTGAGGCCTTGGGGGTGGAACTGCAGCATCGGTACGTATCGTCTGTGGCTTCAAGTTGCACACTGGCTTCAGGCGCAACATTAGCTTCAGGCGCCACAATGTCTTCAGCCATGACAATGTCATTGGCTTCAGTAGAGTTGTTTGTGGCCACCTCAATGTTTTAAACCTCCGTTTCAATAACGGGAGGGTCGGGCACTGACACGTTCTCCTCGAGAACTACTTCTTGAGTGACTGGGGGTGTGGCAACTCTTTCTTCTTCTCTTGGTTCTTGATTGTCATCGGCCGATGCAGCCGGAATGTCTTCAGCAGTTTTTGCTTCAGACTCGGAGACATTTGCAGTGGGAGTGGCTTCAGGGAACACTTGGCGTGCAACTGAACTTTATTGCACTTCTCCTTGTAGAATGCTCGACATGGTGACCTGTGGCCTAGGGCCTTTGCGAAGCCTGCGGAAAGCTGGCGACGCCTGTGGTGATGGAGTGGTCTGCACCATGTAATTATCGTCGTCAAGCACCGGAGAGGTGACTTGAGGCGGTGGAGTTCTTGGGGTTTCATCTTGAATGGGGGAGTCTTGAGGGCGATCGGCCCACGAATCATCCTGAGCACTTGGCGTCAAGGGACGACCAATGTTGATGAGTTCGTTGTTTGTACGAACAGGCAATGATACCGGTTGGTGCTCGATTTGAGGAAGGACTTCATCATCATCTACATTGTCTTCACGATCAATGTCTTCAACTATGATGGGGTCGACAGCTGGTACTTCTTCATCTCCATGAGCCTCTGTGGGAGCAGGCTTGTGGATCACAATGCGACGCTCTTGGTTGGTGGAGGCAGGACGAGCAACAGAAATGGGCTCAACAACAAGGGGCTTGGAAGCCGCAGCACGCTCTTTCTTCGAAGACTTCTTTAATTTCTTGTTTGATGGAGCATCATCAGAAGTATTCATGTTCTTGCGCTTCTTGGCTTCGGCTTCAGCTGCCCGTGTCTTCTTCAGTTCTGAAGCAGCTGACGGGACCTTAGGCTTCGAGCCTGTCATGCTGGCAGGGAAGACAATGCGAGGTGCTTCCTGCCTTGAAGCTTTAGCTTGGGCCGCAGCAGGCTTCTTCTTCTGTTTGGCAGCCATCTTGGGATCAATGCCAGGAGCCCAAGAGCCTTGCGCTTCTCAACCTCGTTGTGGGCTTGAACACATTTCTGAGCAAAATACTTCATGCACTCTCTTGAACCTTTTGCATCTTCATGTTTCTTGTGAAACTCTTACTTGAGGTCATGCATCATCTGCTTGAATCTTTGAACATCAGCCACACTGAGCTTGGCCATTTTCTTCTTGAATTGAGCCTTTTCATAGTCAATTTTGTTGTTCAACTCGACGATCTTCTGAGCTAGAGCCAGCTCATTAGCAATGGCTCCATGGAAGGTGACACTGATATCAACTGGTAGCTGAAGATCATCAATGCTGAGGCTGGGGTTGTCAAACCACTCATCGATGAAGTTATTCAAGATATCCACATCAAAGAGGGGAAGATCATTGAAGATCTCCGCCTCTTGCTTGCTCTTTATCAGTAGCTCAAGAGCATCATCACCAAGATCTTCATCACTTGACAGATCGATGGTTTCATCTTCGTTCCTCGGAACGGCAGCTGGGGTCAGTTCTTGTCCAGAACTCTTGATGGGCTTCTTGTTGGGCTTCTCAGTCCTCTTGGAGACACGAGAAAGATCTTCTGATTGCATACTAGATGCAGGAAGAGCACTTGCCAATGGCTTGGCACGTGAAGTACTTGGTGCGGCAGAGGGCTTTGAAGCCTTACTTTTCTTTTGCTTCTGTGGCTTAGGCGGAGTTGGCGCTTCATCAGAATCTGCGTCATCAGCTGAGTGCTCCACGGCGGCCCCCTATACTGCAATGTGAGTTATGAGGCCTTCGAGGTTATAGAAGGGGCCGATCACGTTTGGATTACCATCACGGGTGCCATCAGCCCTTGGAGCAGATGGACCAAGGTTGAAGTCGAGTCCAAATGCTTTCTTGTTCTTCACAGCAGAATCTTTGGCAAACTTATAGTTACGCTTGAATAGATTGTCGTCGTGACACCATAACAGAGATGATGGGTCGGCATTTTCTGGTTGTGGTCCTCGGACCATGCAAGGATAGAAGCCTTGAGCAATGGCTTTGGACTTGGACTTGGGCTGAAGATTTTTGTACATAATATCTCCCCATGGTCGCTTGATGGTGTTCTTTTTAGCATATTCAGTAGTCACATATCTGTATAGGAACCATTGTGCCACCCAATATCTTCGAATCCATTGGATTCGAGTCTTGCGCTGGCCATAGCTTTCTTTAGGATCTGTCTTGTATAGTTGATACAGATCAGGATGCAAGTCCTTAGACGTATCTCCACGGCGCTGCCTGCCGCCTTTCCTTGCAGATTTTTCTGTTGCCGTTATATTCAAACTGAAAGGCTTAAAGACTGTGAATGGCTTCCTCTTGCTGGTCAGACATGAACTGGCTTCGGGAGAATTGATGTGTCGCTCTATGAATTCTGCAAATGAATGCAGACTATGAGAACCAAGGGATTCTCCCACGGACATGTACCTGTGACAGCATTAGAGATGCGAGGGAAGGGGAAGAGGTCATATGCATTCTTATAAGTTTTGAAGATAAATCAGTTTGAAGACATTGACCTCATAGCGCGAAGACATTCACTTATTTGATGAGAGTTGGTTCCAGATTTGTACGAATCCAATAATAAGTACAAGTGAGGAATCTAACTAGTTGTGAAGCATAAGTGGATATACTTGGCAAGATATGAGATACAGAACAAGAGAGATCCAGATTGGAAGTTTAGAAACCACTTTTGGGTAAAGTGGATGGATCTGATGGATCAAAAAGGCAGTGAAAGTAAGATTTAATTACCGCACAAAGATCTGCTAGACGAAGTTGAGAGGGAGGCCGAGCAGTTCAATCTCCCGCTCCCTAACTTGGCGGCGGAAGACACCTACGGCTGCGGCGGAGAAGACAAGGTCCGCAGCCGGCGTGAGGACGGCGTTGGAGAAGTCACAGCTAAGCACTTCGTCTCCGGCATCGACGCGAGCTAGCGGAGGCGCTAGGGTTTGTGTGAGGTGGCGAGGTGGAAGACAAGATTATGACCGCGATGAGTTGTGTATATATAAGGAAAGGGACAACACAGCGTAATTACGCAGGTGCCCCTAGCGGTTCACATCTGAAGGACATGTGGCAAGCATGCAACACATTGGAAGTTGTTCCATGTTCCCACGCACGCCTGGACTGTCGGGTGGTCGTTCCGGCTTCTCCGGGTTCCAGGCAATAAGGATATAGCATTAAAACAGATTCAACTTTTGTCTCTGTATCTTCTGCTGACAAGGACGCAGAGAAGACATTCGACAGTTTCAATAGAATGCATATGATTTAGATAGATAGAATCTGAGGTAGAAGCATAGAAGGGGTTAGGGTCCGATCGCATTCACTTAGATCAAAAGATTCAAACATGAAGGCATAGCTATAAGTGAATGCTGTAGAGGACAGAACACAAATATATGTATATATCAGAATAAGACCAAATCAACATTGTGAAGATAAACAAGAAGTCAAATCAATGTTGAAGACAACCCAAATGTGAAGACTTTGCAAATGTGACGCCAAATGAAACAATTCAAACAAAGGTTTGATGGTGGCGTTACCGATCGTATAGGAAGTATTAGACCGAGACACGACGCACAATTATCGTGGCGCTCCGAAGTCAAATTCCACGTTAATGTATTCACACTTAGAGTGTATGTCTTCATTGATTTGAAGATGTATGTTACTTCGTGTGTTGCACATCTAAGTCATCAACATGCATAAGTGTTAGGATGTGTGTCCAATCATAGGACATTTGAGGATTCTAAGATATTTATCTCACACCGCAACTTGCAAAACCTTTTCTCATCCAAGGGCTTTGTGAAGATATCTGCCAATTTCTCTTCAATGTTGACGCGAATGATATCAATATCTTCCTCCATGACATGATCTCTAAGAAAGTGATGACGAATTTCAATGTGCTTTGTCTTCGAGTGCTGAACTGGGTTGTTGGCAATCTTGATGGTGCTTTCATTGTCGCAGTAGAGTGGCACATGCTTCAGGTGGATACCATAGTCCTTGAGAGTTTGCTTCATCCACAAAACCTGAGTGCAGCAAGATCTAGCAGCAATGTATTCAGATTCAGCAGTGGAGAGAGATACACAGTTCTGCTTCTTTGAAGACCAACAGACAAGTGATCGTCCCAGAAAGTGACATGTGCCTAATGTGGACTTGCGATCAACCTTGTCACCAGCATAATCAGCATCTGAGAATCCAACTAGATCAAACTCTGAGCCCTTTGGATACCATAATCCTAGCGTTGGGGTGTAAGCCAAATATCGAAGAATTCGCTTCACAGCTAAGTGATGCGATTCCTTTGGTGCCGCTTGGAATCGGGCACACATGCAAACACTAAGCATTATATCTGGCCTAGATGCACATTAATAGAGTAAAGAACCAATCATGGAGCGGTATACCTTTTGATCGAACTCTTTACCATTCGCGTCGTGTATCCTTTGCAATCTTGCATTCCAAACTTGTTTAGGCAATCTTTGAGGTATTTTTCTTGAGATATGAAGATGTCGTTGCTTTGCTGACGAATTTGAAGACCAAGGAAGAACTTCAGCTCACCCATCATGGACATCTGATATTGCTCTTGCATCATGTGTCCAAACTCATCACTGTATCTCTTGTTGGTGCAGCCGAAGATAATGTCATCCACATAGATTTGGCACACAAACAGTTCTCCATCATATGTCTTCGTGAAGAGTGTAGGATCTAGAGAACCAGGTTTGAAGCCTTTGCTCTTCAGGAAGTCTTTGAGTGTGTCATACCAAGCACGAGGAGCTTGTTTGAGGCCATATAGTGCCTTGTTGAGCTTGTATACCATATCAGGATGTTTTGGATCTTCAAAGCCAGGTGGTTGTGCAACATACACTTCTTCTTCAATCTTGCCATTGAGAAAAGCACTCTTCACATCCATTTGATACAGAAGAATGTTGTGATGGTTGGCATAGGCTAGCAGTATGCGAATGGCTTCAAGCCTAGCTACTGGAGCAAATGTTTCATCGAAGTCAATCCCTTCAACTGGAGTGTATCCTTGAGCAACGAGACGAGCCTTGTTTCTGACAACTTGACCATGCTCATCTTGTTTGTTGCAATAGATCCATTTGGTGCCTATGATGTTGTGCTTGCGAGGATCAAGACGCTTGACCGATTCCCATACATTGTTTAGCTCGAACTGTTGAAGCTCTTCTTGCACAGATTGAATCCACTCAGGTTCCATCAAGGCTTCAGCAACTTTCTTGGGTTCAGATATTGAGACAAATGCAAAGTGTCCACAGAAATTTGCTAGTTGTGTTGCTCTTGATCGAGGGAGTGGACCAGGTGCATTGATGCTATCAATTATCTTCTCAATCTGTACTTCATTTGCAACACGAGGATGAACTGGACGAAGATTTTGCTCTTGCTGATCATTGTCTTCATTTTGAGCATTGGCTTGAGGCTGCGCATTGTCTTCAGGTTGACATGGTGCAATGATGATTTCCTCTTCAGCCTGAGCTTCTGACGGTATGATCTCTCCAGTTCCCATAAGCTTGATGGATTCACTAGGTGGGACTTCATCTAGCACATTTGGCAGGTGCTCTCTTTGCGAGCCGTTAGTCTCATAGAACCGCACATCCACAGTTTCAACCACTTTATAGTGAAAGAGGTTGAAGACTCTGTAGGAGTGCGAATCCTTTCCGTAACAAAGCATAAAACCTTCATGTGCTTTCAGTGCAAATTTTGACGTGTGATGTGGATCCTTGATCTAGCACCTAGCACCAAATACTCTGAAGTAGCTGATGTTTGGCTTCTTACCAGTCAGGAGCTCATAGGATGTCTTCTTTAGAAGCTTGTGAAGATAAACATGGTTGATGATGTGGAATGCAGTATCAATGGCTTCAGGCCAGAACTTCCTTGGAGTCTTGTACTCATCAAGCATCGTTCGTGCCATCTCAATGAGTGTTCTGTTCTTGCACTCCACAATGCCATTCTACTGAGGTGTGTACGGAGCTGAGAACTCATGAGTGATGCCCAATGTATCAAGATAAGTGTCGAGGCTGGTGTTCTTGAATTCTGTGCCGTTGTCACTTCTGATATGCTTGATCTTGATGCCATAGTTTGTCATGGCATGATTGGCGAAGCATCTGAAGACATCCTGCACTTCATTCTTGTAGAGGATTATATGCACCCATGTATATCTTGAATAATCATCAACAATGACGAAATCATAGAGGCAAGTAGTGGTAGTAAGAGTAGCGTAGTGAGTAGGGCCAAATAAATCCATGTGAAGCAGCTCGAAGGGTTGAGATGTCGTCATGATTGTCTTCGAAGGATGCTTGGCCCTTGTCATCTTTCCAGCTTCGCAGGCAACACACAGATGATCCTTCTTTAACTTGACGCCCTCGATGCCTGTGACATGTTTCTTCTTCGCTAGTGTGTACAAGTTCCTCATGCAAGCATGCCTAGCCTCCGATGCCAGAGCTAGCACTCTGAAGCTTTTACAAGAAGACATACAACCAACTGTGGTCCTGCTGAGAAATCTACCATATACAGATCATCTTTCCGATACCCTTCAAAGACTAGAGACTTGTCAGATTCCATTAGAACAAGGCAACGATATTTTCCAAATATCACAATCATGATCAAATTGAAGGAAATATGCCCTAGAGGCAATAATAAAGTTATTATTTATTTCCTTATATCATGATAAATGTTTATTATTCATGCTAGAATTGTATTAACCGGAAACTTGATACATGTGTGAATACATAGACAAAAAGAGTGTCACTAGTATGCCTCCACTTGACTAGCTCGTTGATCAAAGATGGTTATGTTTCCTAGCCATAGACATGAGTTGTCATTTGATTAACGGGATCATATCATTAGGAGAATGATATGATTGACTTGACCCATTCCGTTAGCTTAGCACTCAATCGTTTAGTATGTTGATACTGCTTTCTTCATGACTTATACATGTTCCTATGACTATGAGATTATGCAACTCCCGTTTACCGGAGGAACACTTTGTGTGCTACCAAACGTCACAACGTAACTGGGTGATTATAAAGGTGCTCTACAGGTGTCTCCGAAGGTACTTGTTGGGTTAGCGTATTTCGAGATTAGGATTTGTCACTCCGATTGTCGGAGAGGTATCTCTGGGCCCTCTCGGTAATACACATCACTTAAGCCTTGCAAGCATTGCAACTAATGAGTTTGTTGCGAGATGATGTATTACGGAACGAGTAAAGAGACTTGTCGGTAACGAGATTGAACTAGGTATTAAGATACCGACGATCGAATCTCGGGCAAGTAACATACCGATGACAAAGGGAACAACGTATGTTGTTATGCGGTTTGACCGATAAAGATCTTCGTAGAATATGTGGGAGCCAATATGGGCATCCAGGTCCCGCTATTGGTTATTGACCGGAGATGTGTCTCGGTCATGTCTACATAGTTCTCGAACCCGTAGGGTCCGCACGCTTAATGTTACGATGACAGTTTTATTATGAGTTTATGAGTTTTGATGTACCGAAGGAGTTCGGAGTCCCGGATGAGATCGGGGACATGACGAGGTGTCTCGAAATGGTCGAGACGTAAAGATCGATATATTGGACGACTATATTCGGACATCGGAAAGGTTCCGAGTGATTCGGGTATTTTTCGGAGTACCGGAGAGTTACGGGAATTCGTATTGGGCCTTAATGGGCCATACGGGAAAGGAGAGAAAGGCCACAAAGGGTGGCCGCACCCCTCCCCATGGACTAGTCCGAATTGGACTAGGGAGGGGGGGCGCCCCCTTCCTTCCTTCTCCTTCTCCCTTCCCTTCTCCTACTCCAACAAGGAAAGGAGGAGTCCTACTCCCGGTGGGAGTAGGACTCCCCCCTTGGCGCGCCCTCCTCCTAGGCCGGCGGCCTCCCCCCTTGCTCCTTTATATACGGGGGCAGGGGGCACCCCATAGACACAACAATTGATCTATTGATCTCTTAGCCGTGTGCGGTGCCCCCCTCCACCATATTACACCTCGATAATATCGTAGCGGTGCTTAGGCGAAGCCCTGCGTCGGTAGAACATCATCATTGTCACCACGCCGTCGTGCTGACGAAACTCTCCCTCAACACTCGGCTGGATCGGAGTTCGAGGGACGTCATCAAGCTGAACGTGTGCTGAACTCGGAGGTGCCGTGCGTTCGGTACTTGATCGGTCGGATCATGAAGACGTGCGACTACATCAACCGCGTTGTGTTAACGCTTCCGCTTTCGGTCTACGAGGGTACGTGGACAACACTCTCCCCTCTCGTTGCTATGCATCACCATGATCTTGCGTGTGCGTAGGAAAATTTTGAAATTACTACGTTCCCCAATGGTGGCATCCGAGCCAGGTTTTATGCGTAGATGTCATATGCACGAGTAGAACACAAGTGAGTTGTGGGCGATATAAGTCATACTGCTTACCAGCATGTCATACTTTGGTTCGGCGGTATTGTTGGATGAAGCGGCCCGGACCGACATTACGCGTACGCTTACGCAAGACTGGTTCTTCCGACGTGCTTTGCACAGAGGTGGCTGGCGGGTGTCAGTTTCTCCAACTTTAGTTGAACCAAGTGTGGCTACGCCCAGTCCTTGCGAAGGTTAAAACAGCACCAACTTGACAAACTATCATTGTGGTTTTGATGCGTAGGTAAGAACAGTTCTTGCTAAGCCCGTAGCAGCCACGTAAAACTTGCAACAACAAAGTAGAGGACGTCTAACTTGTTTTTGCAGGGCATGTTGTGATGTGATATGGTCAAGACATGATGCTAAATTTTATTGTATGAGATGATCATGTTTTGTAACCGAGTTATCGGCAACTGGCAGGAGCCATATGGTTGTCGCTTTATTGTATGCAATGGAATCGCCCTGTAATGCTTTACTTTATCACTAAGCGGTAGCGATAGTCGTAGAAGCATAAGATTGGCGAGACGACAACGATGCTACGATGGAGATCAAGGTGTCGCGCCGGTGACTATGGGGATCAAGACGGTGCTTCGGAGATGGAGCTCACAAGCACAAGATGATGATGGCCATATCATATCACTTATATTGATTGCATGTGATGTTTATCTTTTTATGCATCTTATCTTGCTTTGATTGACGGTAGCATTATAAGATGATCCCTCACTAAATTATCAAAGTATAAGTGTTCTCCCTGAGTATGCACCGTTGCAAAAGTTCTTCGTGCTGAGACACCACGTGATGATCGGGTGTGATAGGCTCTACGTTCAAATACAACGGGTGCAAAACAGTTGCACACGCGGAATACTCAGGTTAAGCTTGACGAGCCTAGCATATAACAGATATGGCCTCGGAACACGGAGACCGAAAGGTCGAGCGTGAATCATATAGTAGATATGATCAACATAGTGATGTTCACCGTTGAAACTACTCCATCTCACGTGATGATCGGACATGGTTTAGTTGATATGGATCACATGATCACTTAGAGGATTAGAGGGATGTCTATCTAAGTGGGAGTTCTTAAGTAATATGATTAATTGAACTTAAATTTATCATGAACTTAGTCCTGATAGTATTTTGCAGATTATGTTGTAGATCAATAGCTCGCGTTGTTGCTTCCCTATGTTTATTTTGATATGTTCCTAGAGAAAAATTATGTTGAAAGATATTAGTAGCAATGATGCGGATTAGATCCGTGATCTGAGGATTATCCTCATTGCTGCACAGAAGAATTATGTCCTTGATGCACCGCTAGGTGACAGACCTATTGCAGGAACAAATGCAGATGTTATGAACGTTTGGCTAGCTCAATATGATGACTACTTGATAGTTTAGTGCACCATGCTTAACGGCTTAGAATCGGGACTTCAAAGATGTTTTGAACGTCATGGACCATATGAGATGTTCCAGGAGTTGAAGTTAATATTTCAAGCAAATACCCGAGTTGAGAGATATGAAGTCTCCAACAAGTTCTATAGCTAAAAGATGGAGGAGAATAGCTCAAGCAGTAAGCATGTGCTCAGATTGTCTGGGTACTACAATCGCTTGAATCAAGTGGGTGTTAATCTTCCAGATAAGATAGTGATTGGCAGAATTCTCTAGTCACCATCACCAAGTTAGTAGAACTTCGTGATGAACTATAGTATGCAAGGGATGACGAGAGTAATTCCTGAGCTCTTCGCGATGCTGAAATCGACGAAGGTAGAAATCAAGAGAGAGCATCAAGTGTTGATGGTTAACAAGACCACTAGTTTCAAGAAAAGGGCAAAGGGATAGAAGGGGAACTTCAAGAAGAACGGCAAGCAAGTTGCTGCTCAAGTGAAGAAGCCCAAGTCTGGACCTAAGCCTGAGACTAAGTGCTTCTACTGCAAAGGGACTGGTCACTGGAAGCGGAACTGCCCCAAGTATTTGGTGGATAAGAAGGATGGCAAAGTGAACAAAGGTATATTTGATATACAGATTATTGATGTATATTTTACTAGTGTTCGTAGCAACCCCTCGGTATTTGATACTGGTTCAGTTGCTAAAGAGTAGTAACTCGAAACGGGAGTTGCATAATGAACAGAAACTAGTTAAGGATGAAGTGACGATGTGTATTGGAAGTGGTTCCAAGATTGATATGATCATCATCGCACACTCCCTATACTTTCGAGATTAGTGTTGAACCTAAATAAGTGTTATTTGGTGTTTGCGTTGAGCATGAATATGATTTGATCATGTTTATTGCAATACGGTTATTCATTTAAGTTAGAGAATAATTGTTGTTCTGTTTACATGAATAAAACCTTATATGGTTACACACCCAATGAAAACGGTTCATTGGATCTCGATCGTAGTGATACACATATTCATAATATTGAAGCCAAAAGATGCAAAGTTAATAATGAAAGTGCAACTTATTTGTGGCACTGCCGTTTAGGTCATATTGGTGTAAAGCGCATGAAGAAACTCCATGCTGATGGGCTTTTGGAATCACTTGATTATGAACCACTTGATGCTTGCGAACCATGCCTTATGGGCAAGATGACTAAGACTCCGTTCTCCGGAACAATGGAGCGAGCAACTGACTTATTGGAAATAATACATACTGATGTATGCGATCCGATGAGTGTTGAGGCTCGCGGCGGGTATCGTTATTTTCTGACCTTCACAGATGATTTGAGCAGATATGGGTATATCTACTTAATGAAACAGAAGTCTGAAACATTTGAAAAGTTCATATAATTTCAGAGTGAAGTGGAAAATCATCGTAACAAGAAAATAAAGTTTCTACGATCTGATCGTGGAGAAGAGTATTTGACTTACGAGTTTGGCCTTCAGTAAAAACAATGTGAAATAGTTTCACCACTCACGCCACCTGGAACACCACAGTGTAATGGTGTGTCCGAACATCGTAACCGTACTTTATTAGATATGGTGCAATATATGATGTCTCTTACCGATCTACCACTATCGTTTTGGGGTTATGCATTAGAGACAGCTACATTCACGTTAAATAGGGTACCATCTAAATCCGTTGAGATGACATCTTATGAACTGTGGTTTGGCAAGAAACCAAAGTTGTCGTTTCTTAAAGTTTGGGGTTGCGATGCTTATGTGAAAAAGTTTCATCCTGATAAGCTCAAACCCAAATCGGAGAAATGTGTCTTCATAGGATACCCAAAGGAGACAGTTGGGTACACCTTCTATCACAGATCCGAAGGCAAGACATTCGTTGCTAAGTGTGGATCCTTTCTAGAGAAGGAGTTTCTCTCGAAAGAAGTGAGTGGGAGGAAAGTAGAACTTGATGAGGTAATTGTACCTGTGTAGCGACCAGACCTCAAATGGTCTGTGCTGCTGTGCACCAGTGTCATCCCTGGATCAGTAATGCTGACACGCACAGTACAAATGGAGGATTTATAACAGAGTAGCAATCACACACTTATTACATCGAATATCTCCGAAGAGAAATAGTATGATAAATATGGCTAAAGGCCATCTAAATACGATAACAGCGGAAGACTTGGAAGATAAGTGAGTCCATCAACTCCAACGGCATCACTGAGTATAAGACCACGACCTAAGGCACCTTACTCGTCGTCTGAAAAGTCTGCAACATGAAACGTTGCAGCCCGAAACGGGTCAGCACATGGAATATGCTGGCAATGTAACACATAGAGAATAATGAACATAATACTGCTATACTACATGCATATATGGCTGGTGGAAAGCTCTGTGGTTACAGTTTTGCGAAAAGCCAATTTTTCCCTACTGCAAAGGAATAAATTTTATTTAACTATCATGGTGGTTGTTGAACATTGATATGGTTGACAGCATCTCAATCCCAATTAAGTAACATCATTAAACCCAACAAAATTAATTAAAGTAACATGATGAGATTCACATGATAATCCAAGTACTAGATACTCAAGTTGTCCATAACCGGGGACACGGCTAACCATGATTAGTTTGTACACTCTGTAGAGGTTTGTGCACTTTTCCCCACAAGACTCGATCGCCTCCGCTTGATTCTCGCACTACATGATGTTTGAGAAACGGATGACCAAGACACAGTCTTTCAGAAGTGTTTGCACCTTACGTATGGGTAGACAGTTACACCTACTTTCCCCTACATCTGCTAGTCTACCACTGTAAGAGTTCACACAACTTAATCAACTATGCTAGAGCCCATAATAGCTTGCGGCTGCACACGGAAGTTTCTAGCATGAATAATCTTATGATCCCTTTGAACCTGGGTGGCGGTCCAAAAGAAAAACAGGCAATCCTGGAATACCCAGGTACCTCAATCCACCCAGATGTGAGTTTTAGTTGCCACCTTAAGTAAACCATTATTAACAATCTCACATCTGTCATGAATATCTCTCAAAACCCAATCCACGTCTACGAGCATAGCATGGCAATATAATAGCAACGTGGAAGTAACTCCCAAGGGTTTGATAATAAACAGGGCAATAGGTACTACCTCAACTACTTCCCAATTCCCACAGTTTAATTAGATCCTAATCATGCAATGTTTGAGGAATAGATCTAATGCAATAAAAACTGGGTATGGAAGGTATGATCAAAGTGTTACTTGCCTTGCTGATGATCCGCGAAACCTAGCGATTCGAAGTAACAAGCGGCGCACTCCGGGTACTCTATCGCAAACAAACAAGCAAACAATAAGTACTCATCTAATGCACAGGTAAAACTCGAATGAAAGATCCAACCAGAAAGTTCAACTTAAGAACTCCGGTTTGCAAAAAGAATCAACTCGAACGAAGCAACGAAAGTCAAACGGCGAAAGAAACAAGCTTCGTTTACTAATCTGGATCTAGGTCAAATTTTACAGTAGCAAAAACTTGTTTGAGTAGGTTAAACGGAAAGAGAATTTCGAGACGAAACTCTAGGCGCTTGAATCGCCTAATTCCGATAAACGAGCGAAAAGTTAAACGAAAACGAAGATCCGATCAGAAATCAAGATCTGAAATAATCAGGAAAAATCCGACGAAAAAGAAAAACTGACGAACGGTTAAAGAACGGACGTTCGTTAACAGAGAAAATCCGACGAACACGTTCGTTGAAACGAACGGGTCGGTGAACGTTCACTAAATAATAAAACCGAAGAAAATAAACCGATCTAGGGTTTTTTTTAAAACGAACGGTTTTTTTTCAGAAAACCGGCAAACGGCATCGGGACGATACCTCGTCGGGAAGGCTCCGGCGGGGTCGGCGGGCTCCGGCGGAGTCCGGCGAGGGGGCGGCGAGGTGCGGCGGGGTGCGGCGGGGCTTGG